>NC_090646.1:6467538-6767538 GCF_040937935.1 Hyperolius riggenbachi | reverse complement strand
AATGAGACCTGTATGTGTGTGTGCATGAAGTGTCATTTTAATGTGTTTTATTGTCATTTTATTTTCTCATTAAAATACTTTAGTATTTACTATTGAAGGCGCAGGTATCTATTTTTGTGCAGAGTCTCTTTAAGCCTATTTGTGGTGTTGGAGAAAGCCATAGGTGACCATTGAGGGTTCAGACAGACTGTGAGTCATAACGGCACAATATCGGCTCTCTTTTGACCTCATCGCTCAGTCATGAGTGGTTGTACCCTAATCTCCCACCCAATTGGCAGTATATCTGTCAGTATTGCACACTTGTGTGTCCTAGACCTATGCTCATTGTTTGGGGTCTAAGGGCCAGCTACACCCCACTCACCGTGCACTCAGCCCGCAGCTAGTAGCAATACCATGTATGTGTGTATGTGGAGGGATAAGCAATGATACCCATCCTGACAATTCTGAAATAGCAATAGGTCTTCAAATGTTTCAGCTTTCAGCTTTTTTATTAATAAAACTATACAGTCTGTTAGATTTTATTATATGTATGTGGCAATACTCACCAGTACCCCTGTACGATCTAGGAATTTTGAGCCAAAATTGACCCCTTTAATAGGTTAGTTACCGGTTTTTAGAGGAGGACAGGAAGAGTGAGGGAAGAGCTGGGGTGGGTGGAGTAAAGTTAAGTGAGGCAGGAAGTAGGTAAGCAGGAGCTGGTAACTTTCAGCTACCATTAGGAAAGGAACAAGATCAAAAGCACGTTTGCCTCTGCTGCAGATTAGGGCATAGTTTTTTTTGCAGGAGGAGGCTGGCAGGAGGAAAGAGGAGTGACTGCCGTGGCTTCAGGGAGTGTAGGGACCAAGAAGGGTGCTAGTGGGAAAAGGAAGGGTAAGAAAGGGGCCAATGGGAGCAGGATTGTGGGTCAGCAGACTGCAGGTGGATGCCCTGGAGTTGGAGGGGGTGCAGCAAGGGCAGTTGAGTAAGTTAAGGACACCTCAGGATGCTAGTGTGGGCAGGGAGCCTGGGCCTAGTTTTGCACCCAGTATTCCTGATACTGACCAGGATCTGGGGATGCACAGTTGGGGCAGGGCCCACCTAGTTGGGGGGTCTTCTGGACCCCCACAGCATAGCTGGGTCCACACACGCAGTTCAGATGTCACCCAAGGGGAAGCTGGGGGATACATCATCTGCAGCAGGGTTGGGGAGAATTTTAGAAGATTCCTGCATGGGGTCCATTCAGCACATGCAATTCCAGTGTATGGGTGGTGGCATGGGGGGGGGGGGGGTGGTCCTCGCCTGTTGGGGGCTGGCAGGATTTTCATGGTCCCTTCGATGCTCGCATGTGTTTTGCCAGAAGTAAGAGGTCACTTTGCTTTGCTGGTGGCAGGTGTCCCTTTGCTAGAGGAGGTGAGATTTGTCAGCAATGGAAGTTGAACTGGGAGATGGCTTTCACATGAAAGACTATGATAAGTGTTAGTGTTGCCAGGTGATGGATATGATGTTTGGCATGTAAGTCCAAGGAACTCATGAGCCCAAGCTGCAGCTAGGAGTTATGGTTTCATGCTGGAGTTACAGGTTGCCCCTCCCTTTGGTTTCTAGCTAGAGATGTCACAAACATAGAATTTTCTGTTCGCAAATGGTGAACTTCTAAAAATGTTTGCGAACAGGTGCAGAGCAGGGTTATAATCCCTAAAGGTCATAAATTATGCACAGCTCTGGGTGTCACTGGGCTGTGGAGTGTCACACACACAAAAAAGCAAAAAAAACAAAACAAAACAGGAGACCGATGTGCTAGTCCTCAAAAGGGCTATTTGGGGTGCTTTCACAGCAAGTGAGGAACAAGAACACAGGCCTAGCTAATGATTTCCCTACCTATCTGCAGCAAGTCTGTTTCTGCTCTCACTAACAGTCAGCAGCCAGCAGAGAATGAATCCAATATGGCCACCACAAATGCTTTTTGGTAGGGGTGGCGGGTCCAGGAAGGGGTGCTAGCTGATTGGCTGACATGTGTCTGCTGACTGTGAGAGGTAAGGGGTCAAAGTTTAGCTCAATGATGATGTATAGGGGCAAAGTGAACACACCAAATGTTTGCTGTTCACCGCGAATGCGAACAGCCGATGTTCGCGGAATACTGCTCGCCGGTGAATAGTTCGGGAAATCTCTTCTTCTATCACAAGATGAAGATACTGCTGAATTCTGTGTAATGTTTTGTTATATATGGATATGTGTATGTTCATGTTATCTTATTTAATTGTTATTATGGTAATACTAGGGACCTTATCCCGTTTAACCACTTCAGTGCCGGGGGGGGGGTTGCCTGATCGGTGCTGCGTGGGCTCTCCAGCCCGCAGCACCGATCAGCTGGCAGCCAGGGCGATCAGGCTTCCCCCCTTTTTTCCCCACTAGGGGGATGTCCTGCTGGGGGGGCCTGATCGCCGCCGGCTGCCTGCGCTTGCGGGGGGGCTCTTCAAAGCCCCCCTCCGCAGCGCTTCCTGGCCTCCTTCCCTCTCCCTCCCTCTCCCTCCCTCTGTGAGCGGCGCAGGACGGAATTCCGTCCTGCGCCGGATAGGATAGGCTTCAGCCTATCAGGTGCCGGCGGTCCCCGGCCAATCAGAGGCCGGGGATCGCCGATCTCAGCCATGGCGCTGCTGCGCAGCAGCGCCGTTTACATGTAAACACCGGGGAAGATCTTCCCCGTGTGTTTACATTTACCCTGCGAGCCACGATCGGAGGCTCGCAGGGTGTTCACGGAGACACGCTCCGTGAACTGACATGGAACGGCCGCTCATACGAGCGGCCATTTCCATGGAAGCCACTTCAGGATTCAGGGGCGTAGTTAAGCGTACGCCGAATCCTGAAGTGGTTAATAACGGTCTCTGGGTCTGTCAACGCCGTCACCGGTCAGAGCGCACGCATACGCAGGCCCGCCGGCCGGCCCCCAGCTGTCCTGCTCCCGTCCCAACAATGGCTGTCCCTGCGGCACATGCGCAGTAGGACAGGGGCAAGGACACACACACACGGACATGGGACGCAGAGACGCAGGGGTTTTACTAGGTAGGATGATAGTTTACATCATTTTACTGTTATAATGTTACTTAAATTTAATTTGTCACTTTTATTGTGGCCGATTTTTAATACAGCTGAGAAAGGCAGCACTACGTTAGACAAACTGCATCCAAATGACTGACTGCATGAGTGTGCAGAGCCTTCTGATAGGCAACATGCACAACTTGCATTCAAATCTTATACACCCAATTACCATTACAGGACGTTGGTTTCCATAATAGCTTGCATACAAATTATTAAGTACTTGACCCTCCCACTGTCATAGGCATATTATTTGATTAGGTATTGAATAACATTCTTTACCTCATAGGTTATTGATTAAATCCAGGATTGATTAGAACCCTCCCCCAAACAGTCATTGCTCATATTCTTCAATATTCATATATATATATATTACTTTATACTGTGTATTTTTATGTGTAACTTGCTACAATGCTGTAATCAGTTCAGCTCTGTTCCTGGAATGTTCCAGCTCTGTTCGAGTTGTGAGACCAAACAACAAGTAAGGCAGCGGTGAAGGTCAGCAGCATAGACGCTGTTAAGAGGGAGGCTGCAAGGACAGCTTTACCCAGAGGCCAGAGCATACATTACAGGATTGAGCTTGGTCGATTGCATCATAGTTAATTATGCTAAATATGTACACCCCTAACACACCTTCTAATAATTATGCACGCCTCTACTAACCAATAAACTCTCCATACAAATTAATTGTACGCTATGTAATCTATATAAAGTAAGGCCTACGTCTGAATAAACACTGGTTAATTATGAATCTATGAGAGATGGTGTCTGTGTCTCTATGATTCCAGGTTTCTAATGCATGCTTAGAAACAGATTAACATAAATTTGGATCACCTGGATAAATCCATCAAAGCGGTGTTCCCCGCTATATCAATTTGGCGTCCCTGGGTGGGCCCTGGAGCGATTGGCAGCACCTCTGGTCGGACACCTTGGAGGAACAGCATAGCTGCAACTCTCCGGGCTGTACAGGGATTGCACATTCCACTGTAAGAAGGTAAGAGGAAAATATGCTTACCTCGGCCTGGTTAACTTGGTGCTATGCTGTAGCAGCCTCAGTCTGAACATTGTTAATGCTTTCTACAGGGGATGTTAAAAGCTCCAGGGATTGAATTTACCCCGTATAAGGGATTTATCCATGGTGTGTGTATGAGTGGTGTACACAATATGTGTATGCTATGTTGGTGTGAAGGATTGCGGAATAGCTGCCGCGTGCTCTGGCGGCGTGGCGGCTACTTCCGCGTCCGGCCCGGCGGTCTACGCGCGGCGACATGTGTCTGATGTTGTACAGCCGTCCTGTGCACATAGGCTGAGAAATACACGCGTGCGCGGAGAGACAGAAGCTTCATGGGAAGCAGAGAGGGACCAGCTGACTCCTCTGGTCAGCTGATCCCAGGGTGGATGCGGATTGGCCGGAAGGGACTGGGCGGCGCTGATCAGCGCTGCACTATATAACCTGTTGTCCCTCAGTCTCACGTTGTCTACCGTTGCAAATTCTTTATGTGTTAGCACACAGACCTTAGTCAGATCCTACAGTGTGTTAGAACCGGGAAGGACCTGGAAATTCACACTGAGCCAGATTACTGTCTCAATGCTATGTTATGCTATAGACTAGTTCCAGGGTGTTGTGACTACGGACCTCACACCCAAGCCTAGGATACTGTCTCTGCTATGTTATGCTTTAGACTAGTTCCAGGGTGTTGTGACTACGGACCTCACACCCAAGCCTAGGATACTGTCTATGCTATGTTATGCTTTAGACTAGTTCCAGGGTGTTGTGACTACAGACCTCACACCCAAGCCTAGGATACTGTCTTATGTTATGTTATGCTTTAGACTAGTTCCAGGGTGTTGTGACTACGGACCTCACACCCAAGCCTAGGATACTGTGTCAATGGTATGTTATGCTTTAGACTAGTTCCAGGGTGTTATGACCACGTACCTCACACCCTAGCCTAGGTTACTGTATCATTCTATGTTATGAGATATACTACTTCCAGGGTATTGTGAATACCTATCTCACACCCCAGGCAAGCACTGTGTACTTGCATTACCTTAGCCCGCCACTAGGGTGTAGAGAGCTAGGATCTCACATCCAGTTAAGGCGAGTTTGTTCATATTAGCAGCAGGGCATCCTGCAACCAGGCATAGGCCCCTCTCCTAGGGAGCCTTTTAGCCTACAGGGATTCTCCCACAAGCTGGGGTGGAATCCCTTCTTCTTCTTACCTCCAGCTCCGCTGGTGGTTTTTCACTCAAAGTACTACTGTTACATCAAACACTCATATCTCAGGTGTCCAGAGGTTAGACATACCTGGATTATATGTGATACTGCAGATCATCCATAAGTTGGGGGTCACTATAGGGGTTTTACATAGAGAGAGTCTGCAGTTTTTTGTCTTACGGATGGCAACTTCCACCATTATCCTTGGTCTGCCATGGTTATGACTCCACGCCCCTCAGATTGATTGGGCCTCTGGTCAGCTAACGAGCTGGTCTACCCGCTGCTATCATCATTGTTTGGCGAAGGTAACCATGGGTAACACCAAAATTCAGGTGGAAGGATTGCCAGAGCAATATAAAGATTTTGCTGATGTTTTTATCCTAAATCAGCAGACAGGCTGCCCCCTCACCGTCCCTTCGATTGTCCGATTGACGTAAGATCAGGTTGTATGCCTCCTAGGGGTCACCTTTATAACTTGTCCGGGCCAGAAAAGTTGGCAATGCAGGAGTACATCAAAGAAAATTTAGCTAAGGGATTTATTTGCCCCTCCCGGTCACCTGCGGGAGCTGGGTTCTTTTTTGTAAAGAAAAAAGATGGAGGCCTCCAGCCCTGCATTGACTATCGGGGTCTAAATAAGATTACGGTGAAAAATCGTTACCCACTGCCTCTGATTGACGATTTGTTCTCTCAGATCACCAATGCTAAAGTTTTCTCGAAATTGGACTTAAGGGGTGCATACAACCTGGTTCGCATCAGGGATGGTGACGAGTGGAAGACGGCCTTTAATACACCCGATGGGCATTACGAGTACTTAGTGATGCCCTTCGGGTTGTGCAAAGCCCCGGCAGTCTTCCAGGAGCTGATTAATGAGGTTTTTAGACCAATTTTGGGCAAATTTGCATTGGTATATCTTGACGATATACTAGTCTTTTCAGCCAACCTTGCCGAACATCGGAGACATGTAAAGTACGTGTTGGAAAGACTAAGACAGAATCATTTGTATGCCAAACTGGAAAAGTGCATTTTTGAGGTGACCTCTGTTGCGTTTTTGGGGTATGTAATATCTACCTCGGGCTTCTCTATGGACCCTGGGAAAGTCTCTGCTGTACTGGAATGACCTCAGCCTGTTGGACTGAAGGCCCTCCAGAGATTCCTGGGTTTTGAAAATTACTACAGGAGATTTATTAAGGGGTACTCTACAGTGGTTGCGCCCCTCACCAGTCTTACCAAAAAAGGGGCGGATACTCACCACTGGTCCAAGAAAGCTCTTACGGCCTTTGAGACTTTAAAGAAACTGTTCTGTTCTGCTCCTATCCTGAGACACGTCGATGTCACCTTCCCGTTCATAGTAGAGGTCGATGCCTCTGAAGTGGGGGTGGGGGCTGTGTTGTCTCAGCGTTCCGGTTTGCAGGGTAAATTCCATCCATGCGCCTACTTTTCTCGTAGGTTTTCCCCAGCAAAGAGAAACTACGATATAGGCAACCGAGAACTCCTGGCCATCAAGTTAGCCTTTGAGGAATGGCGACATTGGTTAGAGGGAGCAGAACACGCTATTACAGTTTATACAGATCATAAAAACTTGGAATACATAGAGAATGCTAAGAGACTCAGTCCCCGAAAGGCCCGGTGGTCACTATTCTTTTCCAGATTCAGTTTTATAATTACGTACACTCCTGGCAGTAAAAATTTTAAGGCTGATGCTTTGTCCAGGTGTTTCGAGCCCGAGACGGCACAGCCGTCGGCACCCGTGAATATTCTGCCTCGGATAGTGGTCTTGGCAGCAACAGAAACCTGGAAGGATTGGGCTGCCACCCTGGCCCCATATCAGCAGGATGTCCCAGAGGGAAAGCCTGAGGGAGTGTTGTTTGTGCCCCTGCCCTTTCGTCTACAGCTTTTACAGCTGTTCCACTCCCATAAGAATGCTGGTCACCCAGGGGCCACCAGAACACAGGACCTCCTTGCCAGGTGTGCATGGTGGCCATCCTTGGCCACAGATTGTAACGAGTTTGTAAGAGAGTGTGCTGTATGTACTAGGAGCAAACCTTCCCGACAGGCTACGATGGGAACTTTACAGCCTTTGCCGGTTCCGAATGAACCATGGACCCATCTGTCCATGGATTTTGTGGGTGAACTCCCTAGGTCTGAGGGCATGACTGTCATCTGGGTGGTAGTAGACAGATTCAGCAAGATGGCCCATTTTATTCCTCTGAAAGGACTCCCCTCCGCCCAAGAGCTGGCTAACCTCTTCATCCAGCACATTTTCCGGCTGCATGGCATTCCGGAGAATGTAGTGTCAGATAGGGGAGTCCAATTCATTTCTAAATTCTGGACGGCATTCTGTCATATTATGGGCATGGATCTTTCGTTTTCGTCAGGCTACCACCCGCAGACAAATGGCCAGACCGAAAGGGTCAACCAATCCATGGAACAGTTTCTCAGATGCTACGTGGCTGATGCACAAACAGACTGGGTAAAATTTTTGCCTTTCGCGGAGTTTGCGCACAACAACCTGAAAAGTTCTTCCTCTGGGTTTTCCCCGTTTCAAGTAGTCTCGGGAAGGTCCCCTAAGTTTGCTCCTTTGCCAGTGGCATCTACTCCTTTCCCAGCATTGGAAGACTGGCAGGTGGCGTTAAAACAAATTTGGGCTCTGGTGAAAACACATTTGGGGAAGGCTTTCAAGTCTCAGAAAAAGCAGGCTGACAAGAGATGCTCTGCTGTATGGGACTTTTCACCTAGAGATTTGGTCTGGGTGTCGACGCGACATCTGGCATTGAAACAACCGTCACCCAAATTAGGGCCTAGGTTTGTTGGGCAGTTTCCAGTCACCAAAAGAATTAATGCTGTCACCTGTGCGGTTGATCTTCCTACTAGTATGCGAGGTGTAAGATCATTCCACGTGTCATTGCTTAAGCCGGCAGTACAGGTGGATTCCACTCCCCCCCCCCCCCTGTATTGGTTGATGATCAACCCGAGTATGAGGTTGAGAAGATTCTGGACTCCCGGCTGGTGCAAAATTCTGTGCAATATTGGGTACACTGGAAAGGTAATGGTGTGGAGGATAGAACCTGGGTGCCAGAATGCCGCATGCACGCAGAGGAGTTGAGGAAAGCGTTCCATGACTTACATCCTGGGAAGCCTGGTGGGAAGTGTCCGGAGTCCACTCCTCGGGGGGGTACTGTGAAAGATTGCGGAATAGCCGCCGCGTGCTCTGACGGCATGGTGGCTACTTCCGCGTCTAGTCCGGCGGTCATGTGTCTGATGTTGTACAGCCGTCCTGTGCACGTAGGCTGAGGAATACACGCGCACGCGCGGAGAGACAGAAGCTTTATGGGAAGCAGAGAGGGATCAGCTGACTCCTCTGGTCAGCTGATCCCAGGGTGGATGCGGATTGGCTGGAAGGGACTGGGCGGCGCTGATCAGCGCTGCACTATATAACCTGTTGTCCCGCAGTCTCACATCGTCTGCCGTTGTGAATACTCTATGTGTTAGCACACAGACCTTATTCAGATCCTACAGTGTGTTAGAACCGGGAAGGACCTGGGAATTCACACTGAGCCAGATTACTGTGTCAATGCTATGTTATGCTTTAGACTAGTTCCAGGGTGTTGTGACTACGGACCTCACACCCTAGCCTATGTTATGAGATATACTACTTCCAGGGTATTGTGAATATCTATCTCACACCCCAGGCAAGCACTGTGTACTTGCATTACCTTAGCCCACCACTAGGGTATAGAGAGCTAGGATCTCACATCCAGTTAAGGCGAGTTTGTTCATATTAGCAGCAGGGCATCCTGCAACCAGGCATAGGCCCCTCTCCTAGGGAGCCTTTAGCCTATAGGGATTCTCCCACAGTCTGGGGTGGAATCCCTTCTTCTTCTTACCTCCAGCTCCGCTGGTGGTTTTTCACTCAAAGTACTACTGTTACATCATGAACGGTTCCAGGCGAACTTTGGGGGTTCGCGTTCGCCTGCATCAGGCGAACTTTTGCGGAAGTTCGATTCGCCCCATAATGCTGTATTGAGCAAAATTTTTACCCTCCATTTCATTGTCAGCAGACATGTTATTGTCAAACACACTGCTTGAGGACCCACCCTACCTCCCTTCAAGCTAGGTCCTTTATACCATTTGACTCAGTTGTCTGCCTACACTAATTAGTAATGGGACAGCTGCTACACACTCTGCTAGGGAGATTTTAATTGGCCTCCCTCCTCCTCCCCATTCCCTCCTACCAGAGGGAGGAGGGTCTCTTCTGCCAGGGAATTATACTATTTTAAAAACCAGTATACATCATACCATAGCTGGGAATTGAACCCAGATCTCACTGTGTGGTGGGCACGTCACCCTAAGCACTGTACCACTACAGTAGTAAGTGAAGCTAGCCTAAAATGTACCATTAATGCTCAATGCAATAGAACCATTAGGTTGCTTAAAGGAGAACTGTAGTGAGAGGTATATGGAGGCTGCCGTATTGATTTCCTTTTAAGCTATACCAGTTGCCTGACAGCCCTGCTGATCTATTTGGCTGCAGTAATAATAATAATCCAACCATTTGTATAGCGCTTTTCTCATGTCGGACTCAAAGCGCTCAAGAGCTGCAGCCACAGGGACGCGCTCAAGAGGCCACCCTGCAGTGTTAGGGAGTCTTGCCTTGAACTCCTTACTGAATAGGTACTTGACCTAGCCAGGATTCAAACCCTGGTGTCCCATGTCAAAGGCAGAGCCCTTAACCAGTACACTATCCAGCCACTGTAGTGTGAATCACACCAGAAACAAGCATGCAGCTAATCTTGTCAGATCTTACAAAAATGTCAAACACCAGATCTGCTGCATGCTTGCTCAGGGTCTAGGGCTAAAAGTATTGGAGGCAGAGGATCTGCAGGATAGCCAGGTAACTGGTATTGCTTAAAAGGAAATCAATATGGTAGCCTCCATATACCTTTCACTACAGTTCTCCTTTAAAGGGAACCTTAACTGAGAGTGATATGGCTGTTTCCTGTAAACAATACCAGTTGCCTGGCAGTCCAGCTGATCTTTGTGACTGCAATAGTGGCTGAATCACACCCTGAAACAAGCATGCAGCTAATCCAGTATGACTTCAGTCAGAGCACCTGATCTGCATGCTTGTTCAGGGGCTGTGGCTAAAAGTATTAGAGACACAGGATCAGCAGGCGATTCAGGCAACTGCTATTATTTTAAAAGGAAAAATCCATATCCTTCTCCGTTTAGGTTCCCTTTAAGGATTTGTAACATAAAAGCCAACTCACATTGGCTGGGATTTGAACCTGGGTCTCACTGTGTGGTGGACAAGCACACTAACCACTGTACCATATGAAGCTGGCCTAAAATTTACCATTTATGCTCAATACAAGAGAAAAAGTAGACAAGACAAGACAAATAACATTTATATCACACTTTTCTCCTGGCGGACTCAAAGCACCAGAGCTGCAGCCAATAGGGCATGCTCTATAGGCAGTAGCAGTGTTAGGAAGACTTGCCTAAGGTCTCCTACTGAATAGGTGCTGGCTTACTGAACAGACAGAGCTGAGATTTGAACTCTGGTCTCCTTTGTCAGAGGCAGCACCCTTATCCATTACACCATGCAGCCACTGCTTACAGATATTTAGCCAGACATGGCCTTCTCTTTTGTGTTCAACAGTTGTTAAGAGAAAAATTAGACAAGATAGCAGTGTTAGGAAGACTTGCCTAAGGTCTCCTACTGAATAGGTGCTGGCTTGCTGAACAGACAGAGCTGAGATTTGAACTCTGGTCTCCTTTGTCAGAGGCAGCACCCTTATCCATTGCACCATGCAGCCACTGCTTACAGATATTTAGCCAGACATGGCCTTCTCTTTTGTGTTCAACAGTTGTCCAAAGAGAACCCCAGATAGCCAGGTAGATTCATATCTCTCTCTTTTCCTAACACTGCTACTGCCTATAGAGCATGCCCTAGTAGCTGCAGCTCTGGTCCTTTGAGTCCACCAGGAGAAAAGTGTGATATAAATGTTATTTGTCTTGTCTACTTTTTCTCTTGTATTGAGCATAAATAGTAAATTTTAGGCCAGCTTCAGTTGGTATAGTGGTTAGTGTGCTTGCCCACCATACAGTGAGACCCAGGTTCAAATCCCAGCCAATGTGAGTTGGCTTTTATACTACAAATCTTTAAAGGGAACCTAAACGGAGAAGGGTATGGATTTTTCCTTTTAAAATAATACCAGTTGCCTGAATCGCCTGCTGATCCTGTGTCTCTAATACTTTTAGCCACAGCCCCTGAACAAGCATGCAGATCAGGTGCTCTGACTGAAGTCAGACTGGATTAGCTGCATGCTTGTTTCAGGGTGTGATTCAGCCACTATTGCAGTCACAAAGATAAGCTGGACTGCCAGGCAACTGGTATTGTTTACAGGAAACAGCCATATCACTCTCAGTTAGGGCCCATTCACACTTAGAACCGCAGAACGCCGGCGATTACCGCCGGCGTTTTGCGGGAGTGATTTTCCTGCGATTATCGCGGAAAAATCACTGGACACTGCAGCGGTTTTGCTTTGCACGCTAATCCCGATCGCAAATCGCGGAACGCTCATCGCCAGCAAACCGCTGCATGCAGCGCGGTTGCGGTTATCGCTCAAAAACAGTGTAAAGCAAGCACCCAAGGAGGGGAAAAATAATGATGGATGTGCTCAGGCCTGCAGCGTCTCTGCACTCCAGACGCTCCGACAACTTCTCCACAGTCAAGCCAGCACCATCTGTAATATAGTAGCTCTTTTATTCAATAAAATAGCATGACAGACATCCTCACAGCGACAGACTGGATTAGCTGCATGCTGCAGAATATGCATCTCCATATTGATTTTGGAAATGAACATGTCTATTGCAGGATGACTGGGGGGGTTAAATACACTCTTATTCCGTAACCCCAAAGGTTTCAATGCAAGTTCTTGCTCTTCCTTCACTTCCTTTGATACAGGCCAGGGAGGCATTGAGGCAAAGTATTGTTTTAATCTGATATTTCTGAAGAAACGACACAAGTCGATCTCAAACTTAAAAAAATCTGGTCCAAAAATAGGACAAAAGCCCAATCCATGATTCATCACACGAGTTTCATCTTCAGTAAGGCCTCATTCGACCCTTGTCGATTTCATTTCTGAGTTGAAGGACAAGTGTCCATGCATTGCTCTGACCTTACATGTGGCAACAGATGAGGTGTCCTTTTTGGACACTTTGGTGTACAGGTCCGGTGATCGGTTACTCACGGACCTGTACACCAAACCGACTGATCGGAATTCCTTACTTGAGTATGATAGCTTTCACCCTAGACACATTATGGATAACATACCTGCTGGACAGATAGCCAGAGTTGAAAGATTAGTTGCAGATCCCCAAAAACGAATAGAGAGGGTAAGGCAGATGCAGGACAAATTTGAGAAGAGAGGTTATCCAAGGGAGGTGCTCATGAGGCCGCGACAGTCTAAGAATAGGGGTTCAGTTGGTGTTAGAATTCCTCTAGTAACTACATATAGTAGTTGGAGTGATCGTATAGGGTTGGCAGTGAAGAAGCATTGGAAAATACTGCAGGAGGCCTTCCCACATATAGAGGAATTTAGACATCCACCTCTTTTGTCCTATAGACGACCACCAACTATTAGAGATAAGGTCATGAGCACTTTTGAGCAGCCGAAGCAAGTGGGTGTTAGGAGAGGCACCTATCCGTGCCTACGTTGCCACATGTGTGGGTCAGTTAATAAAGGTGACTGCTTTACTCATCCCTCTAGCGGTAAAAAATTTTTTATAAACGGTTATTATACCTGTGAGTCTTCTTTTGTCGTATATTTTCTTAAGTGCCCCTGTGGTTTGGGGTACGTGGGGCAGACAACACAGCCCCTTCGGGATCGGATTTCATCACATAAGAGTGCGATAAGAAAGGGGGATGAGGATCAGGCAGTTTCCTGTCACTTTAAAGAATGTGGCCACTCAGTGGCCCAATTGAGGGTACAAGTAATAGACCATGTCCCTTTAAACCCTAGGAGGGGGGATCGACAGAGGGCGTTGCTCATGAGGGAGGCAGAGTGGATCCATAGGTTGGGTACTTTGGGGAGGGGGGGTTTGAATAGAGAATACAATTTGTTACCATGCATATAATTATAGTGGGGGTGATCTCTCTCTGTAGAATAATGGATTTCTGTACTTAATATTGTGCTGTAATATTAATGTTTCTAATTTTTGATTTTTTTGATTTTTTTTATTTGTTTTATCCTTTCAGATGCCATGGATAGCTGCAGCCAAAAGACGTAGGGGTAGGTTTTTGTCCTTATTTTTCAAGAGCGGAGGGTGTTGATTGGTGGATGGCCATTTTTGCCACTTCTTTTTTTTTTTTTTTTTTTTTTTTTTTTTAAAGGATATGTGATGCTGGCCTTGTTGCCAGGGACACGTTTGTATTACTGCCAGGGGATGTTATGCTCATCCCCACGCTGCTAGGATCTTGTTGATTCGGTGGTGATATGGAATATATATGTATTTAAACTGGATGCGGACTCCGCTTGATAAGCGGAGTTACGCCATTCTTGCCCATCTGGATGTGGGTTCCGCTTCATAAGCGGAGTCACGCTTTTCTTGCCTATCTGGAGGCGCCGTGGGCATGTGGGTAGAGATAAGAAACGGTATCCGCTTTGTATACGGAGGTATACCAGCTGGTTACCCTGGTGAGAGCATTGTATACGCCCCCTGGCAACGTGGGACATGTGACTAGCTGTCATGATGACGCTACCCTGGGCGGCACTGTTAGTGGTGAGAGGAGCGTTTTGGCACGCCCCTTTGATGATGCAGGTCACGTGACTATGTGTCATGAGGATGCTGCGCTTTCAGGAAGTGGCTTGGATGGGAATGTACACACCAATACACACTGCGGTGGGAGACAGGTAGGAGTGAGTGCGGAGTTGCGCATATGATTTACATACTTATGAGAGGTCTCCCATCACGTCCGCCTAGGAGAGGTTGGGTATGTTATTATGGGATAGGTAAATTTGCATATTAGAGGCTGCAGTTCTCTATGTGGTCCGTTTTGCTACCCCTGCATTTTGATTGGCTGCTGATACCTGGCTCTGATTGGTGGGGGTGCATTGAAGTGGGTATTTAAGGTTCAATTTCTGTTTGTTTGGTGTGACTTTACCTTATACAGCTTGAAAAAGATCTGTTGATCGAAACAGCGCTGCTGTCGCTGTGAGGATGTCTGTCATGCTATTTTATTGAATAAAAGAGCTACTATATCACAGATGGTGCTGGCTTGACTGTGGAGAAGTTGTGGTTATCGCTAACCGCAACCGCAGCAGTGAGAACACTGCCATTCGCTACATTGTGTAGCGGTTCTTGCAGAACCGCTAGCGGTTTGCCGTGAGCGGGAATCGTGCGATTCCCGCTCAAGTGTGAATGGGCCCTTAAGGTTCCCTTTAAAGGAGAACTGTAGTGAAAGGTATATGGAGGCTACCATATTGATTTCCTTTTAAGCAATACCAGTTACCTGGCTATCCTGCAGATCCTCTGCCTCCAATACTTTTAGCCCTAGACCCTGAACAAGCATGCAGCAGATCTGGTGTTTGACATTTTTGTAAGATCTGACAAGATTAGCTGCATGCTTGTTTCTGGTGTGATTCACACTACGGTGGCTGGATAGTGTACTGGTTAAGGGCTCTGCCTTTGACATGGGAGACCAGGGTTTGAATCCTGGCTAGGTCAAGTACCTATTCAGTAAGGAGTTCAAGGCAAGACTCCCTAACACTGCAGGGTGGCCTCTTGAGCGCATCCCTGTGGCTGCAGCTCTTGAGCGCTTTGAGTCCGACAGGAGAAAAGTGCTATACAAATGTTTGGATTATTATTATTATTACTGCAGCCAAATAGATCAGCAGGGCTGCCAGGCAACTGGTATAGCTTAAAAGGAAATCGATATGGCAGCCTCCATATACCTCTCACTACAGTTCTCCTTTAAGCAACCTAATGATTCTATTGCATTGAGCATAAATGGTACATTTTAGGCTAGCTTCACTTACTACTGTGGTGGTACAGTGTTTAGGGTGACGTGCCCACCACACAGTGAGATCTGGGTTTGATTCCCAGCTATGGTATGATGTATACTGGTTTTTAAAATAGTATAATTCCCTGGCAGAAGAGACCCTCCTCCCTTCGGTAGGAGGGAGGAGGGAATAAATAGAAGGGTAGAAGGTGGGAGGCCAATTAAAATCTCCCTAGCAGAGTGTGTAGCAGCTGTCCCATAACTAATTAGTGTAGGCAGACAACTAAGTCAAATGGTATAAAGGACCTTGCTTGGAGGAGGGAAGGTGGGCGGGTCCTTCAGCAGTGCTGTGTATTTCACTCAATTAGGTGTGGCTCCAGGTATTAGACCTTTTGAAACATGTTTTCTATCATTTTTCCAGCTGATAGAATTTTTTAAAACTTTCAAAGTTCGCCTCCACATTGAAATCTATTGCGGTTCGCGAACTTTTTCGCGAACCGAACCTTTCGCGGAAGTTCGCGAACCTAAAATCGGAGGTTCGGCCCATCTCTAGCGGCCTGCACCAATCCAGAATTTCCTACCCCCGGCTTATATGGGGGTCAATCATTTTTCCTGGTTTTTTTTAGGTAAAAGTTGGGGGGTCGGCTTATATGCGAGTATATACGGTACAGCAGGGTGGATCAAGCGGGCGGGGGTTGAACAGCGTGGTCTGACCAGCTGAATATTATAAGCTGGCCGGATCAGCTGGTCGATACACGGTAAAGAAACGTACCGTTTACCACCAGCATTACACTCCACAAATTTAGAGATGGGACTACCCGAATCATGATTAAAATCTGTGTTAAAATGAATTTTTGAACAGTGGTAGTTAGTTTGTTCACCTCACTACTATGAACATTTTTGTGAGTATAGTCTGTGTGGCTGTTGAGCTATTTAGGGGGGCAGGCTCCTACTGCACATGCAGGACGTTATACTGTGCGCTGCTGAAATCTCTGTGATTACACAGTGCGCCATGGTGTCACAGCACTAGCGCCAGTTTGGTAATGGGCGGGCTAATTAAATGGTATTATATATAAGTATTTGTAAAAGTTGAAATACATAATCATCATATAGTAAAAAAATATTATACAAAATTACTGTGTGTTCCAATTTGTCCATGTGATTTGTAAAATCTTGACATGTGATTGATCCTAATGATTGGTCCAATCGTTGAAAGTGATTGTTCCTATCTTGCCATGTGATTGTGCCTATGGATTGGTCCAATCGTTGAAAGTGATTGTTCCTATCTTGCCATGTGATTGTGCCTATGGATTGGTCCAATCGTTGAAAGTGATTGTTCCTATCTTGCCATGTGATAGTGCCTATGGATTGGTCCAATCGTTGAAAGTGATTGTTCCTATCTTGCCATGTGATTGTGCCTATGGATTGGTCCAATCGTTGAAAGTGATTGTTCCTATCTTGCCATGTGATTGTGCCTATGGATTGGTCCAATCGTTGAAAGTGATTGTTCCTATCTTGCCATGTGATAGTGCCTATGGATTGGTCCAATCGTTGAAAGTGATTGTTCCTATCTTGCCATGTGATTGTGCCTATGGATTGGTCCAATCGTTGAAAGTGATTGTTCCTATCTTGCCATGTGATTGTGCCTATGGATTGGTCCAATCGTTGAAAGTGATTGTTCCTATCTTGCCATGTGATTGTGCCTATGGATTGGTCCAATCGTTGAAAGTGATTGTTCCTTTCTTGCCATGTGATTGTGCCTATGGATTGGTCCAATCGTTGAAAGTGATTGTTCCTATCTTGCCATGAGATTGTGCCTATGGATTGGTCCAATCGTTGAAAGTGATTGTTCCTATCTTGCCATGTGATTGTGCCTATGGATTGGTCCAATCGTTGAAAGTGATTGTTCCTATCTTGCCATGTGATTGTGCCTATGGATTGGTCCAATCGTTGAAAGTGATTGTTCCTATCTTGCCATGTGATTGTGCCTATGGATTGGTCCAATCGTTGAAAGTGATTGTTCCTATCTTGCCATGTGATTGTGCCTATGGATTGGTCCAATCGTTGAAAGTGATTGTTCCTTTCTTGCCATGTGATTGTGCCTATGGATTGGTCCAATCGTTGAAAGTGATTGTTCCTATCTTGCCATGAGATTGTGCCTATGGATTGGTCCAATCGTTGAAAGTGATTGTTCCTATCTTGCCATGTGATTGTGCCTATGGATTGGTCCAATCGTTGAAAGTGATTGTTCCTATCTTGCCATGTGATTGTGCCTATGGATTGGTCCAATCGTTGAAATTGATCCTATCTTGCCATGTGATTGTGCCTATGAATTGGTCCAATCGTTGAAAGTGATTGTTCCTATCTTGCCATGTGATTGTGCCTATGGATTGGTCCAATCGTTGAAAGTGATTGTTCCTATCTTGCCATGTGATTGTGCCTATGGATTGGTCCAATCATTGAAAGGGATTGTTCCTATCTTGCCATGTAATTGTGCCTAATGATTGGTCCAATCGTTGAAAGTGATTGTTCCTATCTTGCCATGTGATTGTGCCTATGGATTGGTGCAATCGTTGAAAGTGATTGTTCCTATCTTGCCATGTGATTGTGCCTATGGATTGGTCCAGTCGTTGAAAGTGATTGTTCCTATCTTGCCATGTAATTGTGCCTAATGATTGGTCCAATCGTTGAAAGTGATTGTTCCTATCTTGCCATGTGATTGTGCCTATGGATTGGTCCAATCTTTGAAAGTGATTGTTCCTATCTTGCCATGTGATTGTGCCTATGGATTGGTCCAATCGTTGAAAGTGATTGTTCCTATCTTGCCATGTGATTGTGCCTATGGATTGGTCCAATCGTTGAAAGTGATTGTTCCTTTCTTGCCATGTGATTGTGCCTATGGATTGGTCCAATCGTTGAAAGTGATTTTTCCTATCTTGCCATGAGATTGTGCCTATGGATTGGTCCAATCGTTGAAAGTGATTGTTCCTATCTTGCCATGTGATTGTGCCTATGGATTGGTCCAATCGTTGAAAGTGATTGTTCCTATCTTGCTATGTCATTGTGCCTATGGATTGGTCCAATCGTTGAAAGTGATTGTTCCTTTCTTGCCATGTGATTGTGCCTATGGATTGGTCCAATCATTGAAAGTGATTGTTCCTATCTTGCCATGAGATTGTGCCTATGGATTGGTCCAATCGTTGAAAGTGATTGTTCCTATCTTGCCATGTGATTGTGCCTATGGATTGGTCCAATCGTTGAAAGTGATTGTTCCTATCTTGCCATGTGATTGTGCCTATGGATTGGTCCAATAATTGAAATTGATTCTATCTTGCCATGTGATTGTGCCTATGGATTGGTCCAATCGTTGAAAATTATTGTTCCTATCTTGCCATGTGATTGTGCCTATGGATTGGTCCAATCATTGAAAGTGATTGTTCCTATCTTGCCTTGTAATTGTGCCTAATGATTGGTCCAATCGTTGAAAGTGATTGTTCCTATCTTGCCATGTGATTGTGCCTATCTATTGGTGCAATCGTTGAAAGTGATTGTTCCTATCTTGCCATGTGATTGTGCCTATGGATTGGTCCAATCGTTGAAAGTGATTGTTCCTATCTTGCCATGTGATTGTGCCTATGGATTGGTCCAATCGTTGAAAGTGATTGCTCCTATCTTGCCATGTGATTGTGCCTATGGATTGGTCCAATCATTGAAAGTGATTGTTCCTATCTTGCCATGTGATTGTGCCTATGGATTGGTCCAATCATTGAAAGTGATTGTTCCTATCTTGCCATGTAATTGTGCCTAATGATTGGTCCAATCGTTGAAAGTGATTGTTCCTATCTTGCCATGTGATTGTGCCTATGGATTGGTCCAATCGTTGAAAGTGATTGTTCCTATCTTGCCATGAGATTGTGCCTATGGATTGGTCCAATCGTTGAAATTGATCCTATCTTGCCATGTGATTGTGCCTATGGATTGGTCCAATCATTGAAAGTGATTGATCCTATCTTGCCATGTGATTGTGCCTATGGATTGGTCCAATCGTTGAAAGTGATTGTTCCTATCTTGCCATGTGATTGTGCCTATGGATTGGTGCAATCGTTGAAAGTGATTGTTCCTATCTTGCCATGTGATTGTGCCTATGGATTGGTCCAATCGTTGAAAGTGATTGTTCCTATCTTGCCATGTGATTGTGCCTATGGATTGGTCCAATCGTTGAAAGTGATTGTTCCTTTCTTGCCATGTGATTGTGCCTATGAATTGGTCCAATCGTTGAAAGTGATTGTTCCTATCTTGCCATGTGATTGTGCCTATGGATTGGTCCAATCATTGAAAGTGATTGTTCCTATCTTGCCATGTGATTGTGCCTAATGATTGGTCCAATCGTTGAAAGTGATTGTTCCTATCTTGCCATGTGATTGTGCCTATCTATTGGTGCAATCGTTGAAAGTGATTGTTCCTATCTTGCCATGTGATTGTGCCTATGGATTGGTCCAATCGTTGAAAGTGATTGTTCCTATCTTGCCATGTGATTGTGCCTATGGATTGGTCCAATCGTTGAAAGTGATTGTTCCTATCTTGCCATGTGATTGTGCCTATGGATTGGTCCAATCGTTGAAAGTGATTGTTCCTTTCTTGCCATGTGATTGTGCCTATGAATTGGTCCAATCGTTGAAAGTGATTGTTCCTATCTTGCCATGTGATTGTGCCTATGGATTGGTCCAATCATTGAAAGTGATTGTTCCTATCTTGCCATGTGATTGTGCCTAATGATTGGTCCAATCGTTGAAAGTGATTGTTCCTATCTTGCCATGTGATTGTGCCTATCTATTGGTGCAATCGTTGAAAGTGATTGTTCCTATCTTGCCATGTGATTGTGCCTATGGATTGGTCCAATCGTTGAAAGTGATTGTTCCTATCTTGCCATGTGATTGTGCCTATGGATTGGTCCAATCGTTGAAAGTGATTGTTCCTATCTTGCCATGTGATTGTGCCTATGGATTGGTCCAATCGTTGAAAGTGATTGTTCCTTTCTTGCCATGTGATTGTGCCTATGAATTGGTCCAATCGTTGAAAGTGATTGTTCCTATCTTGCCATGTGATTGTGCCTATGGATTGGTCCAATCATTGAAAGTGATTGTTCCTATCTTGCCATGTGATTGTGCCTAATGATTGGTCCAATCGTTGAAAGTGATTGTTCCTATCTTGCCATGTGATTGTGCCTATCTATTGGTGCAATCGTTGAAAGTGATTGTTCCTATCTTGCCATGTGATTGTGCCTATGGATTGGTCCAATCGTTGAAAGTGATTGTTCCTATCTTGCCATGTGATTGTGCCTATGGATTGGTCCAATCGTTGAAAGTGATTGTTCCTATCTTGCCATGTGATTGTGCCTATGGATTGGTCCAATCGTTGAAAGTGATTGTTCCTTTCTTGCCATGTGATTGTGCCTATGAATTGGTCCAATCGTTGAAAGTGATTGTTCCTATCTTGCCATGTGATTATGCCTAATGATTGGTCCAATCGTTGAAAGTGATTGTTCCTATCTTGCCATGTGATTGTGCCTATCTATTGGTGCAATCGTTGAAAGTGATTGTTCCTATCTTGCCATGTGATTGTGCCTATGGATTGGTCCAATCGTTGAAAGTGATTTTTCCTATCTTGCCATGTGATTGTGCCTAATGATTGGTCCAATCGTTGAAAGTGATTGTTCCTATCTTGCCATGTGATTGTGCCTATCTATTGGTGCAATCGTTGAAAGTGATTGTTCCTATCTTGCCATGTGATTGTGCCTATGGATTGGTCCAATCGTTGAAAGTGATTGTTCCTATCTTGCCATGTGATTGTGCAGGCTGCGCATTTGTTTATTTGTTTGTTTGTCTACTAACATGTGCAGTTAGTGCAAGGCTAACTGTACTTGGAGGAACATTGCACCCAGTTCCTTGAAGAAGGGGTTGTAGTATTTCACGGCAACCTCCAACGAACCTAGGGACATACTGTGCATGAGAGTGTACTAACTATCTGTAGGCCAGACAGCCATATCACAGAGATTCAGAAATTTCTGAGACATCTTCACTTCTTGTGTAGTGACTTAACTGTCTGGCATACAGAATATGGCATCGCCATTGCAAGTTATGTGTGATATGTATCCAAATGATGCAAAGAATCTTACTAAGTATAATGATAAATGGTATGAAAAAACTAAAGTATTAACAGTGGCACGGCCAAAGACTGGCTCCTTCAATTGTAAGATCTTGAATCATTTGCAGACTTACATTGAAGCTACTGTTAAAGGGGAAAAAACTGTGGCCCACTTGCAGATATTACAAAAATGGAGAGATCGTGCCACTGAGCAAGCTGGATTAGAGGTTCAAACTCAGTTTGAAAAATTTCAGAAGTTAAAAGAGAAAGTTTCTACTGTTGTGTCTGACCTGCCATTAACTCCCTCGTCAGAAGAGTTGTTTCTGCAGTTGCGAGTGCCCCCATGCCCCCTCCTCCTTACAAGGAGCCAGCTCAGATAAACATCTGTAACATTCCCTGTGCTCAGGCTGGGTTAAAATTTACTGATGATAACAATCCAGCAGGAGGATATGAGAATCCGCCAGTTGGGGATAATAAATCAGACAGTCTAAAAAAACACAGAAACAAAGAAACTGTTAAAAAGAGAAGTGAGAGGAGTAGAGGGTACAACGCAAAAGGTTGAGGAAGATTGTTCTGCATTATGGGTTAATTTATCAGGATTGATCAATATTGGTAACCCTCCTTCAAATGTGAAGGAGATAGTAGATCTTTTATCTAAGGGGAACGTACTAAGTGATGAATCTAAAGAAGTGAGTGGAAGTGAAGGAGAAGAATCAGCTTCTGAGTCTGAAGAGGAGGAAAGAGTCCAGACAACTAAAAAGACACCTTCTATACCCCAGCTAGAAAAGGCTAAGTCTGGCATTCAAGATACTACAATTAAAAGCAAATTAAGTGATGATACTCTAGGGGAAGGTGAAGTAGTAACAGGAGTGCAGGATGTGGGGGATTCTGTACAGAATGAGACAACTTTTATGGCAGTAATTAACTTACATAAAGGCCCAAAATACATAGTTGGGGAGAAGGAAGGGTATTACTACTGTGATCCCTTCTGTGATGATTTGGCTGAGTGGACAAAGGCATTAGGAGACCAATTTATCACTTTCCCATGGCCAAAGGAAGGATCTTTCCTCCCTCAACATCTGGAAGTAGCAATCACCTGCATAGATGGTCCACAGGCATTTGGGAATCCTGACTGGGATAGGGAATATATGAAAACTGCTTACAGGTGTGGAGGAAATATGAACAGAGAAGTAAATCTGCTACAGCAGGAGTGTACCCTGTAGTAAGAGGTGGACCGGGTGGTCGTCCATCTAAATATATTCCGTGGCAGAGTACTGATGAGGAAAATTTAAAGCGCTCTCTGCCATCCCTGCAATCAGGATCTACAAGGTGGATCAGAGAGTTTGAAGTGAAAACAGCTGGTCAAACCCTAGCACTGGGGGATATCAAGTCCTTGCTATATTTAATCATTGGGGATAAAACTGACAAAATTTTTGAGAAAGCTTTGGGAAATAGAAGTGTTACCCTCACAGTGGACAAGCACGATGGAGCTATGTTTAACCCTATACGTAATCGTGTTTGGCAGGCACTGAGAGATACTTATCCTGACAGCAAGGACTTTTCTAGAATCACAAGCCATACTTATCCCAAGGGTAAAAATATAGTTGAGTTAATTGAGGAGATGCAAGGCAAATGGAAAGAAGAGGTAGGGGAGGATTGGGATGTTACAGGGGGAGGCCATGTTCTATTTTTCCAGACACTATTAAAAACCTTTCCACCAGAGCTTCAGACAAGTTGTGCCAGGTAGTAGCTTCAGAAAATAAGCCTTGGACTGAAATACAGGCACACATTGTTCATTACAACAAACAGCTTGAGGAGTCCGAGAAAGATAAACAAAAGAATAAGGACAGACAGAAGACTACTCCTGTAGTGGAAGCTGCAGTTTTTTCAAAAAATAATCCCCAGCAAGGCCAAGCTAATGCTGCCCCACCACGCAGGCTGTCTAGCTGGGATACACAACAGGGGGATGAAAGAGAAAGGAGAGGATATCCTTCTAGACGAGGGTTTTTTAGAGGAACCCCTTCATCACAATGTTGGATTTGTGGACGATTAGGACACATATCCAGACAGTGTAGATTTAATAATTCTCCTTCCTCACATGTTCCACCTGCCAGACAATCCCAGCCACATCCTCAATCACATTCTCCACATGCAGGTCCACAATTCAGGTCAGCAGGACCTGCACAGTACTGACGGGGCCCCAGAGAAGCAGGTGAGTTTCCTGTAGTGGCCTCAACGTCAGACTCAAGACAGGAACCAACTGCAACGCTTTTGATTGAAGGACAACCAGTGCAATTTTTAATTGATACTGGTGCCACTTTTACCTGTATTGGCAATGATGCACCTGTAGTCCCCATTTCTGGCAGGGTAATGGAGACACAAGGCTTCTCTGGGGAAATACATTGTACGCCCTTTACCCAGCCAGTTCAAATCAAGATGGGAGATACCATCCTTACAGAATCTGTACTTTTTGCTCCACATACCCCAATTAGTTTACTAGGGAGAGATTTGCTCACCAAATTGAATTTAACAATCTCATGCACTCCAAAGGGGTTAACATGTTCAGCGCCATCAGGAGCAGGACAGTATCTTATGATGCAGGGACCTGCAGAAATAAGAGCTTGACCTGTCTCCTCACAACAGCTGCTTCACATTTTCTCCTTGTGGGAGGCGTATGATAATTTGTGTGCTTCAGCTGTCACTGATCAAGACAGGGTTAATGAGATTTTGTTTAGGCCTCATCCTAGTTCACCTAAGAATGTTTCTACCTTATCTGGTCCCATAGCACTGGAATGCGTACAGAGCACACTTTTTGGCCTGATTGTAGTGGTAGAAATAGCAGTTTTCAAAAGACAAATTGTCTACCACCTCCTACTTTACATACAGTATGTTTTTCAAAACTTCATTCATAATAGGGGTATAGAAAGAATGAAGGGCCCCATCCTCACAATGCTGGATTTGTGGGAAACTAGAAGACTTAGGAATAGTATAGTATCCTTATCACATTTCATACAGTAATCAAACCCATTTCCCTTAAACATATACTTTTTTTAAGGTTAATAATGTAGGCCCACAGAGCTTACACACACATGGGCCCTGGAGAACTGTGAAAATAAAAAAATATGACACCCAGTACAAACTTGGCAGAGCTGCTACACTCACATTCTGACTGCAATCCCTGTTTATCAGAATGGAGACAGAAGGCTTCTTTTGGGGAACTTTAATTTATGCCCTTTGCTTGTCTAGTTCTAATCAAAAATAGGAAATATTGTCCTTACTGATTTGTTTCTTTCACTCTATATATCCCGATCAGTTCTTGTACTGGGACCTACTCACTAAATTTAACCATTTCATACATTCAAAAAGGGGCTGACTTGTACGGTATCATAATCTGCAGTCTATATGTGACAGATGGTTTTATGTTTGTTTGATGAATTTTATTATGCAGCAGTTTGATGTGTGTGGGGATTGTATACTAGATCTTGTAAGATTGTATGGCTAGAAGTGCAGTCCTTTACTAGATTGTCTGACTGAATATTTACAATTTTAAGAAGATAGTGGAAAATGTAACAGTGCAAATTATGCTCAATATATTTTAGTGCGCTGCACAAACAGGGGGGAGTAGATTAGTTAAACAAACATATATTGGCAAATCATCAAGATAATACATGGAATACAATAAAATGATATAAATAAATGAAGAACATTTGCTCTATGAGATATAGCATTATTTTAAATAGGAGTGAGAAATTGGTTGAATAAAGCTGATTTGTATGTGAAGATATCCATGTGTCATGTGACAATGTGTGTGTGTCTCAGAGCTGTTTGACAGGTTGATATTTTAAAAATCAGGGAAATTGATATAACATGTACATGTTTATCGTATGGTTAATGAAGCCAGTGCTAAGAAAGAGGAAGAATGTTACAATGCTAGATACAGTAAGTCTGTACGCAAGGGGAAGTTATTTTGTCTGTGAAGCGTAAAATGAGAGCTGTGTGATATAAATAACTGGCTGTTTTGGAGTGAAGTAAGCTGTGTGTGTGCAATTGATTGGAGGTTTAGGACAAAACTATTAGAAATCGGTCTCCACATTTTCAATGTTAATCTTATAGCAATGATTGAGTGAGCTATGAGACTGAGAACTTAATCCTTAGTTTAACTGACACTTCCCATTAAAATAATTAGGGTATTGTATTTAATCAAGTAATTGCTTTAACCTTTTGGGGACCGCTGGAAAACGTTTCTACGCCGCTCCTGCGGCGCATCTATACAATACAATACAATACAATAACATTTGTAAAGCGCTTTTCTCCCATAGGACTCAAAGCGCATAGTTGTGTCTCAGATTAATACAGGGTTTCAGGCTGGGTTGTGTTACAGAGGAGATAGTCAGATGTTCATGAATGCCAGACTGAAGAGGTAGGTTTTCAGTTTAGACTTAAATGCTTCCAGTGATGGGGCTGTCCTGATTGGGTGTGGCAGGGAGTTCCAAAGTGTAGGGGCAGCATGACAAAAGGCTCTGTCTCCAAAGGTTTTGAGGTGGACTCTGGGGGTGACCAAGGTGTTACGTCCTTTTGATCTAAGATTGTGGGGGGTGTGATGTAGTTGCAACAAGTCCTTCAGGTATCCAGGGCCCAGATTGTGCAAGGATTTGAATGTCAGTAAACCAATCTTAAACAGAATTCTCCATTTTATCGGTAGCCAGTGGAGTGAGCTCAGGGTTGGTGTTATGTGGCAATGGCGGGGTTGGCTCGTTAACAGCCTTGCGGCGGCATTCTGTACTAATTGCAGGCGGCGTAAGTCTTTCTTATGCAGGCCTGTGTAGAGGACGTTGCAGTAGTCTAACCTTGATGTGACGAAGGCATGAACTAGGGTTAGAAGATCCTCTGAAGGAATTAGGTGTTTAAACCTTGCAATATTCCTTAGGTGAAAGAAGGAATGTTTCACAACAGCTGAGATTTGATTCCTGAAGCTTAATTTCCCATCAATCAGTACTCCCAGGCTGCGCACACAGTCTGAGTTGTTCAGGTCTGAGCTCCCTATCCTTAGCGGTGTTGGTTGAGACTGGAGCTGCTTTGCTGTTGAGCCTTGGCCCTCGATAACAAGAACCTCAGTTTTGTCAGCATTAAGTTTTAGCCAATTATTATTCATCCACTCCTGAAGCTCAGCTAAGCATGCGTTTATTTGTGGAGTAGGGTCTGTGACGTCAGGTTTGAATGACAAGTATAACTGGGTGTCATCAGCATAGCAATGATATGTCAGGCCATGTTTTTGTATGATTTCTCCAAGTGGTAGCATGTATATGGTGAACAGTAAAGGGGATAATATTGCGCCCTGAGGTACACCGTATTTTAGTGGTACAGGGTTGCAGAGGAAGGGCCCTAAGGCTACCCTTTGTGTTCTGCCAGCCAGGAAGGAGTTGAACCACCGGAGAACAATGCCATCTATGCCACAGTACTCTTGTAGCCTGTTGAGCAAGATTTCATGATCGACTGTGTCAAAAGCCGCTGAGAGGTCGAGCAAAATCAGGATGGAACATTAACCCTTGTCTCTTGCAATGAGCAGATCATTGCAAATCTGGGTGAGGGCTGTTTCACAGCTGTGATATTTCTTGAAGCCAGATTGAAGAGGGTCAAGGATGTTGTTTCTGGAGAGCCTGGCTTCAAGTTGGAGGTAGACAGCCTTTTCAATAACTTTTCCCAGAAAGGGGAGGTTTGAGACAGGTCTGTAGCTGTTTAGAGCATCTGGGTCTAAGGATGGTTTTTTGAGTAGAGGCCTGACGATTGCTTCTTTCAGAGTAGTGGGAAACCACCCTTCTTGTAAGGAGCCGTTGACTATTTTGTGGAATGCCGGTGTAAATAGTTCAGGGCATTTCAACATGAACTTAGTGGGGCCAGGGTCCAGATCGCAGGTAGTCTGGCGAAGGTTTGAGAGGATATCCAAGATGTCTTTTTCAGTGATTACCTTAAAATCAGACCATGGTGGTAGGCTATTTTTGCACCTGTTATATGGCTCTACATGGGTTTCTGGGGCAGTGAATTGAATGGCAGATCGTATGGAGGAGACTTTGTCTGAGAAGAAGTGGGCAAATTTCTCGCACAGTTCCTGTGAAGGTCTGATGCTGGATTTCCTGCAAGATGGATTGCAGAGACTGTCAACCGTGCGGAAGAGTTGGGCAGGTCTGTTGGCTGCATTTGCAATTTCGTGAGACAGGAATAAGGATTTCTTTTTGTTAATCATCGTTTGATATTTTTTCAGGTGAGCAATTAGGGAAAGTTTGTCATCAGGAGACTGATGTTTGCGCCACCTTCGTTCCAGTCTGCGTCCCTGTTTCTTTAGTTCCTTTATAGAGTTGTCAAACCAGCGAGCGTGATGTAATGGTGCGGAACGTTTAATCTTTAAGGGAGCTATGGCGTCAAAAGCAGCTGAGACATCGTGGTTATATTTAAGGACCATGGATTCAAGGCCTAAGTTGTGATCTGTCAGTCCACCTAGATTGAGGCTGTTCTGAAGGTGTTGGGGTGTCAAACCTTTCAAGGAACGATATTTTATTAGTTCTTTCACTTGGTGTTTTGTAGCCGGTGCTGTAAAGGAGAAGTGGACAGTGTGGTGGTCTGACTAAACTACTGGATCAATTTCCACATTGGATAGTAGGAGTTCTGAATGGAAAATGAGGTCCAAAGTGTGTCCTTTTTTGTGGGTAGGGAGGTTGACGGCTTGAGAGAAGCCCAGTTCATTCATGGAGAGAAGTAGCTTAGTTCCAAATTGGGAAGAGTGTGTATCGACCCGTGCATTAAAGTCTCCCAGAATTATCCACCTAGGGTGTTTCAGTGTTATGCAAGATACAAGTTCTGCTATTTCCTTGAGAAAAGTTGAGCCAGCATCAGGGGGTCGGTAGACAAGCAGTATGTTTATTTTTTTTCCAGCTGAGAGCTGGGCTGCCAAACATTCAAAAGAGTGGGTGGGGGCTACAGCAAGGGGTTTAATATTCAAACTGGATTTGAAGCACAGAGCTAATCCTCCGCCCTTGCGGTTTTGCCTTTCACAGTGTAAAACTGAGTAATTGTCTGGTACTGCAGCTGCGAGAGTGGGTCCTGAGTTCTGATCCAACCATGTCTCTGTAATTAAAGCTAGATCTGAAGCCTCTATTAGATCATGAATAACTGCTGTTTTGTTGTTTATGGACCTGGCATTGCAGAGTACTGCTTTAATGTTGTTTGCCTTAACTTTGAGGTCTGTGTTCCTAGTTCCTTGCTGGGGGTTGTAATCAGGAGTGTGGCAGCTGTCTCTGTTATCTGGGTCCTTTACTGATACAGCTGATTTATAGATATGTGAGTATTGCTTTCGCTTTGATTTATGGGTGCCTGCACGTCCTCCCCTCTTCCTGCGCCTTGTTTTCTTGAGAATCCCAAAGGCTTTTAGAGGGGTAATCAAAATAGAATCTATTTGTAAGAGTTTCTTGGGAACAGAGGTTGCAATATAGATAAGCATCTCAGCTGAGTATTTTAATGGTGGCATTTGGACAGCTGATAGACACCCTGCTGAGATCAAAGGGAAGGGGTCTTTTGCAAGCTGTACTTCTCAGAGAAAAAAAAAAGGAGATGCTCCAGATTAAAACAAATTAAGACAGTTCCTTGTTTCAATTTAAAAAGTTTGGAATAAATGTAGAAATAAGGATAGTCATATAACATAGAAAGCTCACAAGGTGTTTTTTGCCATTTCCGTTACTTACAGAAGGATCAGGAGCTGAGGGTTGAAGAAAGTGGAAGAATTTCAAAGTTTGAGGTCAGCTCCTAGCAGGTTAGGCATTTTCAGTCCAAGTCCAATTTTAATCCAGTTTAAATCTCAGCCATCCAAAGTGATCCATAATTTCTGATGAGCTGGAGTTGTTGCCAGAGAGGTGATGCATAGGATTCCTCTGTATTTTTGGTCCTGTCCATGCCCAAATGTATTTAAATAGTCAAATTTCTGAGACAAGATGTGGAGCAGCTTGAGAGAGCTGCAGCCCAGCTTGGGCGCGCTCAGTACATCTTTCTGATCTACTCTGATCTGGCGTTGGATCTACGCCGCCGGTTCCCCGCTTCCTCCCGCCGATCGAGTCTCCTGGCCGCCCGTAATTCGACTGTCAATAGACAGCCGGGAAGTTAATTTATGCGTAAGGAGCCAGTTTCATTGGCTCCTTACCATGTGATCACTGTGAGCCAATCACAAAGTTGCTTTCTCGCCCGCCCTCCCTGTCAGACTGTCAGCGATTTCTGATAGAGAGAGCTGCAGCTGCTGTGTCTGTGTCTCACAGACGGTTTTAATGTAAAAAAACAACAACTATTTTAACTATTGTACCTCTGATCCCTTCCCAACCACCCAGAGTGTTAGTGTAGTCTAGGGTCTAGGGTCTGTATTCTATCAGTGTAGATCAGTGTACAAAAGAGTGTAGATAGATAGATAGATAGATAGATAGATAGATAGATAGATAGATAGATAGATAGATAGATAGATAGATAGATTGAGTGTAGGGGTAGAGAGTACAGTATATAGGAGTGGGTGTAGAGAGGAGTGTATATAGTGTAGTGTAGAGAGGAGTGTATATATACTGTATATATAGTGTAGTGTAGAGAGAAGTATATATATAGTGTAGTGTAGAGAGAAGTGTATATATACTGTATATATAGTGTAGTGTAGAGAGGAGTGTATATATACTGTATATATAGTGTAGTGTAGAGAGAAGTGTATATATACTGTATATATAGTGTAGTGTAGAGAGGAGTGTATATATAGTGTAGTGTAGAGAGAAGTGTATATATACTGTATATATAGTGTAGTGTAGAGAGGAGTGTATATATAGTGTAGTGTAGAGAGGAGTGTATATATACTGTATATATAGTGTAGTGTAGAGAGGAGTGTATATATAGTGTAGTGTAGAGAGGAGTGTATATATACTGTATATATAGTGTAGTGTAGAGAGGAGTGTATATATAGTGTAGTGTAGAGAGGAGTGTATATATAGTGTAGTGTAGAGAGGAGTGTATATATACTGTATATATAGTGTAGTGTAGAGAGGAGTGTATATATAGTGTAGTGTAGAGAGAAGTGTATATATAGTGTGTATATATAGTGTAGTGTAGAGAGGAGTGTATATATAGTGTAGTGTAGAGAGGAGTGTATATATAGTGTAGTGTAGAGAGGAGTGTATATATAGTGTAGTGTAGAGAGGAGTGTATATATAGTGTAGTGTAGAGAGAAGTGTATATATACTGTATATATAGTGTAGTGTAGAGAGGAGTGTATATATAGTGTAGTGTAGAGAGGAGTGTATATATAGTGTAGTGTAGAGAGGAGTGTATATATACTGTAGTGTAGAGAGGAGTATATATATACTGTATATATAGTGTAGTGTAGAGAGGAGTGTATATATAGTGTAGTATATACAGCATTGTATATATATTGCTGTGGAAAGTGACTGCATATAGGGGCCGTACCATATACAGTTTGTGTATATACTGCCATTTCGTAAAAAGGCAGAAATGACGAAGAGGACGTACTCTCTTCAGCAGGCGTATGAACTTATGTGCCTGTCTGGTGAAAGCAGCGAGGAGGTGGACAACTCTGACTCGGAGTTTGAGCCAGTCGTCGACAGCGACACCATATCCGCTGATTCAGAAATTGAGGATCAGTCCTCTCCCCAACCAAACAGCAGCGGGAGGCAGAGAGAGACTGTCGTGATAGCCACCCAGACAAACAGCGAAGAGAGCAGAGTACCCCCTGCAAAACGCCGGCACCGCCACACATTGATACCAGAGGACATGGCGAGTCCTGTGTGGTCACCCGCCAATTTGGAAGCAGTCGAGCAACCACCATTTACCGCCCAGGCAGGAATATCCATAGACACCTCAAATTTCTCCCCAATGGATTTCTTTCAGCTGATAATATCGGATGAGCTCTTGGGGATGATTGTGGAGCAAACAAATCTGTATGCTCAGCAGCACATCGCTGCTCACCCAGGGTCCAGTTATGCAAAGCCCGGTCACTGGAAGCCCACTACAATCCCCGAATTTAGAACATTTTTAGGGCTTTTCCTGAATATGGGCATCACCATAAAACATCATTATAAAGACTACTGGAGCAAGGTCTCCATCCATCACATGGGCATTTTCTCATGCACTATGTCCAGAACACGTTTTCTGACAATATTGCGTTTCCTGCATTTTAATGATAACGCTCAGTGTGAATCCAGTACCAGCCCAAATTTTGATCGGCTTTATAAAATCCGTCCCCTTATCAATTATTTTTCCCAAAAATTTCCAGAGCTATACACACCTAAAAAGGATATTTCCATCGAGGAATCCCTCATACATTTCACCGGACGTCTGGCCATAAAGCAGTACATACCCTCTAAACACACGAGGTATGGTGTCAAAATGTACAAGCTTTGTGAAAGCACCAGTGGCTATACCTGGTCATTCAGGATTTATGAGGGGAAGGACAGCCAATTAGAGCCCCCTGGGTGCCCAGATTACATCGGCACAAATGGGAAAGTGGTGTGGGACTTAATTACCCCATTGCTAAATAATGGCTATAATCTCTACCTGGACAACTTCTACACGAGTATACCCCTTTTTAAACATCTGTTCAGCCAGAAAACACCTGCTTGTGGTACAATGAGATCAAACCGTAAAGGCTTCCCACAGACGCTAGTCAACAGGCGCCTTGAAAGAGGAGAGTCACAATATCTTCACAGCAATGAAATGCTGGCGGCGAAGTATAAGGACAAAAGGGATGTGTACATGCTTTCTACAATACATCCAGCAGCAAATGCACCGACCAGGAGAGATGGTGTACAGAAGCCATTATGTATCCACGAGTACAACCAGTACATGGGAGGTGTGGACTTCAACGACCGTCTTGTACAGTCACACCTGGCCTTGCGCAAGTCAAAGTACTGGTATAAAAAGGTTGCAATTTATTTAATTCAAGTGGGCATAGTTAATTTTTGGATACTCCACAAAAAGTCCACAAACAGTGGTACCTATAAGTCTTTCCTGGAGACCATAGTTATCGCACTGCTGGAACCATCAGATGAAGGCCCAAGTACAAGAAGTGATGCAGTTGCCAGACTTTCTGGGAAACATTACCCAGTAAAAATTCCACCAACCGCCTGCAAAGAATATCCACAGAAAAGATGCAGGGTTTGCTCTAAGCAGAAAAGGAGAGTACTCAGTCGATATCACTGTACAGATTGTCCTGAAAAACCTGGACTGTGTATGAAAGATTGTTTCCAGAAGTACCATTCCTCCATAAGATTTTGAATAGTTTCCCCTAAAATTCCACTAAATTTCACAAAATCAGCAGAGGTGTACTATTCCTCAACATTTTAATTTTTTCCACCCCCAAAATCCCAGCATTTGCAAAAATCAGTTCTTCTGCTTTTTCATAGACATACTTTGGAGTGTAGAAGAAATTCACCCCAGAAATGATTCAGTAACTCCTTCCGAATAAAACGTTATCAGATATGTGGGGCTACATTGTTTTTATAGTTCAAAGCAGTATCCAGAAAACGTTGTCTGTAATTGAGCTTTCAGAGAGCATAAATCACAGGCTTGTATTTTCCAGCATCAGCCGCTAACAATGAAGTCCGAGGTAAAAAGTCTGTCAAATTCCCACCAAAATGACTTCATTCAGTAAACTAAACCCCCTGAGGTATCATTGGATGCATTGATCATTTTGGCTGCATAGATTAATGGTATAGAAAAAAAAGCCCTATTTGTCATAAAAAAACAATATCTCATTTGTTTGGATAGACTAAAAACTGAGTAAGATATTTAAACTCAAACAAAAGCATCTCAAAACTATGAAAAATGCTCTGGTCCTTAAGGGGGTTTTATGTGCTGGTCCTGAAAAGGTTAATCCAAGTGCTGATGGGTGTTTTCCCTAATATTGGAGGGCACACTGTTACTACTCCTGTGTAGTGTGTTTGTGGAAATTAGTCTAATATTAACTATTTATATGTTTAATAAAGAGACTTGGCAGAAGGGAAATACTGTGAATTGGTTAATAAGATGTTAAAGCACTAAAATGGGAAATTCATACTAATGCTTTTAAAGGGAAGGTCCAAGCAAAAAAAAAATGAGTTTCACTTACCTGGGGCTTCTACCAGCCCCATGCAGCCATCCTGTGCCCTCGTAGTCACTCACTGCTGCTCCAGTCCCCCGCTGGGAGCTTTCTGACCTCGGAGGTCAGGGCCGAATTGCGTACATTTTTACACATTCCCGCTAGTGCATGAACATTAACGCATACATTTTTACGCGTTAGTGGTGCAACACATAAATTTTTGTTCCTGCACTAGCTGGAATGCGTAAAAATGTATGCAATGTGGCCCTGACCTCCGAGGTCAGAAAGCTGCCAGCGGGGGACTGGAGCAGCAGTGAGTGACTACAAGGGCACAGGATGGCTGCATGGGGCTGGTAGAAGCCCCAGGTAAGTAAAACTCACTTTTTTTTTTGCTTGAACCTTCCCTTTAAGGAATACACCTTAATAAGTAAGTTGCCAGTCCTATGGGTACAATCTGAAATATATGGGAAACATTTCTGATCATGGTATATTTTGGGGAGGCTTTTCGAGAGGCAGAGCTGATCCCTTGTATCACCCACAATTTCCAGGGTGACATTATGGATCAAATAAAGAGCATGTAGCTTAATCAGACAGCCTCTCATACCCCTATCTATAGCAGTTTCCTGACAGGTAGTACCTTGACAGAGCAAAGACAGGTAATTCACAGGTAATGTTAATTCCGTAGTGCTAGATTGAACTGTAGCTTTAAGAAAGAGTATTACTGTTATTGGTTGCAGGAAAATTAAAGGTTCTTATGACTTTTCTTTTGTAGTAGTGCTGCATTATAAAAGGTAGGGCAATGTTACAATCATCATTAATGAATTTGTTGTGACACATTCAAAACTAGAGTGAAGGATAGGTTAATTGAGTATACAGGTGTGACAATGGATGATTGGATTAGGATTGCAGACTCTAATGTACAGTACTGTATTTGTTGTCCCATAGAAAACTCACCTTCCCCCCAAGCTCTGGAGACATCAGAGATACACCTTATCAGCCTAAGGCCATTCACTATTTAGGCTGCTGAGTGGTTGGCTCTCCACAGGAGGCAGACAGCTAGGCACCTGAGAGCAGAGCTGGTTTCATGTTTGTACCTCATGGAAAGGAGTTGGATTGTGTCTGGGGAAGGGAGAGCAGCTCCCAGGATCTGCTGTGAGCCAGGAGAATTCCCCATGCGGCTAGGACCCAGAGAGGGTTTGCTGAACTTAGTGTCCTGAGGCCCTGGACTGGGGACTGGTGTATCTCACCTGCATCTGGTCGTGTAGACTTGTCGGATGTCTACTGGATATTGGGACTGATGAGAACTGCATCTATTGGGACTGTTGTGCACCTCTTGGACACCTTCTATTGGTGGAGTTACTGGAACTTTGGGACTTATGTTGCTTTGCCTGCGAAGCTGGGAATTGTGACTGCTTGGTAGGGGGAATCTGTGACACTCCCTTGTGGATTATATAGTAATATTGTGAACTTTTTGTGTGAACTGTGTGACCAATAAAGGCCCCGCCAGTCGGGTTTTGTTTAATCTGCCACTATACACTGTGTCTCTGGGCTCTGTGGTCTCGGAACCGTCACAACTGGTTGGCAGTGGTGGGGTCAGAGCACAGTAGTTGGCAGACGAAGACTTGACCATCATGGAGGATAATTGCTTATCTGAATACCAAAACTGGACAGTCGCCAGTCTACAAGAGCGAGCTAGAGAGCTGGGACTGAGCTATAGAGGACTCCCTAAGGGCCAGCTGATGGCCAGTCTGGAGAAAGCTGAACAGCAGAGATGTGAGGCTACAGAGACATCCCTAGCAGCACCAGCGATCAGCAGGTCAGAGGCACCTCCACAGACTGGAAAAAGTCAGTGGGTCATATGGTATGAGGAGGAGATGGCAATCCTAGGAGATGATGCAACGCTAGAAATGAAAACTGCTGCTATCCGTAAGGCCCAACAGAGACAGGAGCTCGAGGCTACTCGGAACCATGAGCTAGCCACTGTGTCCATATCAGCGCGCAGAGAGACCCCAAAAATCTCTCGCAAGGACTTTAAACCATTTGTTGAAATATTGGGAGATGTTGATGGGTTCTTTCAGGACTTTGAATTGCAATGTGAGCTACTGGATGTCCCCGGTATGGACTGGCCCTGTCATGTTGTGGGGTTGCTGGAGGGGGGTGCTGCAGAGGCATACCGCATGTTGGATCAAGGAGACAAGCGCAATTATGCGGCGATCAAGCAGGCAGTATTGGACTATTATGCTATAACACCTGATGCTCACAGGAGCCAATTTAGGTGCACCCCCTGCAACATGGAGAACTCTTTTAAAGTTTTTGCTCATAAGATCTCCCAAGCATGCCGCCGTTGGCTGGAAGGAGAGCAAGCCTTTACTGCAGAGCAGATAATCCAAGTGTTTCTAATGGAGCAATTCTTCTCCAAGTGCCCAGCTGAAGTGCGTGAGTGGGTGCGAGAGAGGAAACCAGGTACCCTGGATGAGGCTGCAGCCTTAGCAGATGAGGCACTGACTATCAAGCCACACTGGAGAAAGATGTCAGCAGAGGCGCCCAGAACAGGTAACACACCTCCCCAGGGAGCCCAACTGTACTGCCCCCCACATCGCCGAACACAGACTTCTTCAGCCCTAACCCCCTCTACCCATCCTGTGGTTACCTCACCTTCTTTGCCCTATATGCCACAATCTCGATCTGCCCCAAGCCCTTGGCAGCGTCACTGCTTTGGTTGCGGACAGCTGGGGCACTTTCAGGCTAACTGTCCCCTGAGAAGGAAAAATGCATCACCTGGGGTCCCAAGGGCTATTCATTATATGGAAGTACCACAGAACTCAGAGGAACGAGACAGGTATCCAGTCATACTAGATGAGGGTGCAGCTTTAGATCACAGAACACAGTCTTTTCAAGGGCCAAGTCCATCCACCCATCCTGCCGTTACCACACCCCCTTTGCCCTGTACTCCACGACTTCAGTTGCCCCGACACCCTCCACAGCGTACCTGCTTTGGCTGTGGACAACTGGGGCATGACCATGCTTACTGTCACCTGGGAAGGAGGAATGCATCACCTGGGGCCCCAAGGACTAGTGATTATGTGGAAGTACCTCAGAACTCAGAGGGACTGCCACCTCTGCAAGCTGAATGGCTCCAGGATTCAACCCCTGGTCTCTATGGGGTGCAACCCCTGGTCTCTCCTTCCATTAAAGTCCACCAAAAGTACCTTCAGGAAGTCTTTGTGGATGGTAATAGAGCGGTTGGCTTTCGAGATTCTGGGGCATTTCTTACAATTGTGGATCCTAAACTAGTGCAGCCTGAGGCCATCCAGGCTGGGAAGAACTTGGTGATTCAACTGGCTGGAGGCGCACAACAATCTATACCAAGGGCTTGGGTCACTTTGGACTATGGATTTGGGCCCCAGAATTGTATTGTAGGTGTGATGAGTGGCCTGCCTGCAGATGTACTTCTGGGAAATGATGTTGGTGATCTCCGTTGCTACTTTGTTGGTACAGTTACAAGAAGTCAGAGCCCACACAGGGGCATGTACCAGCACTGCGACCTGTGAAGGTCTTCCCTGGTACATGCCTAAAAGGGGAGGGGGAGAAGTTGTGACAATGGATGATTGGATTAGGATTGCAGACTCTAATGTACAGTACTGTATTTGTTGTCCCATAGAAAACTCACCTTCCCCCCAAGCTCTGGAGACATCAGAGATACACCTTATCAGCCTAAGGCCATTCACTATTTAGGCTGCTGAGTGGTTGGCTCTCCACAGGAGGCAGACAGCTAGGCACCTGAGAGCAGAGCTGGTTTCATGTTTGTACCTCATGGAAAGGAGTTGGATTGTGTCTGGGGAAAGGAGAGCAGCTCACTGGATCTGCTGTGAGCCAGGAGAATTCCCCATGTGGCTAGGACCCAGAGAGGGTTTGCTGAACTTAGTGTCCTGAGGCCCTGGACTGGGGACTGGTGTATCTCACCTGCATCTGGTCGTGTAGACTTGTCGGATGTCTACTGGATATTGGGACTGATGAGAACTGCATCTATTGGGACTGTTGTGCACCTCTTGGACACCTTCTATTGGTGGAGTTACTGGAACTTTGGGACTTATGTTGCTTTGCCTGCGAAGCTGGGAATTGTGACTGCTTGGTAGGGGGAATCTGTGACACTCCCTTGTGGATTATATAGTAATATTGTGAACTTTTTGTGTGAACTGTGTGACCAATAAAGGCCCCGCCAGTCGGGTTTTGTTTAATCTGCCACTATACACTGTGTCTCTGGGCTCTGTGGTCTCGGAACCGTCACAGCAGGTATTTAAAGTTATACTCTGTAGTATTAGTGTCTTAGAGCCAGAGAAGAAAGTAGAGATGCTAGTGAAAGTGGAGAAAGAACTTGTATCCAGTATTTAGCTAGGAAGTATTACATTTTTGTGGAATATAGTTTAAATACACACAACCCCATTAAGCTCTTGAAATTCTTGTATTAACTTTCATTTTATGGATTTTTAATTGATGAAGTTTGACCTCTTATTTTTATACATTTTACTAATGTGCCTGCACAAGGTTGTTCTTTGTTACTAGAGCCGTTGTGGTGTCCTCCAACTACTACAGATTTTGGAGATTGTCTGGTTCCAATCCACTGGACAGCTGCAGCCCTGGAAGGATGACCTTATATCTGTCTGCCCTTCTCATGTGGGTGGCTATGGCTGCCTCTTGCCCTCCTTCTGTGTCATACTGTGAGAACTATACTTTGTGCTTAATCATGAGTGTTTTACTGCCTGTGCTGCTGCTTTCACAGCCCTCCATCACAATCTGGAAAGACAATGCTTTACTCCTATTATATCCAAATACAGAAACGGACTTGAACATTCCTAGTTGTTGGGTATCAGCATATATAAGCCATTTTAATTTTGCTTATTTTATGAACCTGGACTGGACTATTTTTATCTATACAGAAGAGAACATCTTCAAGTTGTAGTTAAAAAAAAAATCACCCTCATGGATAATTTGTGTTTTAAGCAACTGTTGTTAAAATGAACTCTTTTAGTATGACATTCTGTGTAGTGTTAGGTTGAGTTGAAGTTTTGAAAAATGTGAATTTTAGGTTATACAGGATCCATTTTATTTATGCTAACTGATAACGCTAACAATGTAAGGTTGTAACTTTTAAATGTGACTGTACTATGCACAATAATGGTGGGATGTAAACGTTAAACTCTCTAAAGTTACTAACTGCTCTGATTAAGAACACTATTGTTTATTATTTTAACAAAGTACTGACAACACTGAAATGCACTAATAATCTGTCATTGATAATTTATTACTAATGGCAATAACTTCTACTTACCACTTAACTTAACCTAAGATTTTACTTTCTCTTAGTCTAAGCTTTAAATCTGGTTCTAACTGAAATATTGGTTCTAACATTAATGTTAATTTTCCCTATTAAGTCAAGCCATTTGGGAACATCTATTTTAAATGAAAAACAAAATGGTATACAACTTCAAGCGCTTAGAGTAATGAAAGTAGTAAAATGTTTTCAGAGGGTACTTATACATTAATGAATATTCTGGAAGTGTAGTAAAATGGCTACCCTAGCCTCCATAGAGGTTGGGCAGGTGTGTGCTCCATAGTCCTACTCACCCACCTTTGCTGGTGATTCCTAACTGAATGTGTTCCAGGTAAGAAACATTTAAAAAGAAGCAACTGTTTTACAACACTAGATGTACGAGATGAGTTCTGACTTTCCTCAGATGCAGAGTCTTTCTTCACAAGCTTGCTAAGCTCTGGTGTACAGGCTGATCCCAAATGGATACAGAGAAACAGGTATGAACTGTTTACGTTTATAAACATTACTGATGAAGCTTTCGGTGCTGTCAAAGGGGAGTTACATGGTCTCAGGCTCACTAAACTACAGAACAGATATGCCTTGGGTGACCTCAGCAGTTAAGGGAGGGGTCAGTGCTTTGGTTGGAGACTCTTGTTGCACTTGTATTCCTGCTAATGATGATGAACAATGGGACTGGTTAAAGCTCCATACTTCCAAGTGCCTACATACTTTAAGGAAACAGATGGTTGAAGAAGGAGGTATAACTGGAGACTTGTTTTCAGGTTGGTCAGAGGAAATCCCAGCCTGTGAGTTGTCCTTAATAAAGACATTCATCATCACTTGCCTACCCCTGCTTACCCTTCATCATGTTATGCTGCATTGGAGTACTCCTCATTCCATTCTGAAAGAAACTGGTAACTAAAGCAACCACTTCTATGTTGCCTGTCCACATACACCAAGGCAATACAGAGCTTCACGTCACTAAGTCTATGGATGTTTTGCAGATGATCGAAGATGGAGAATCTTTCCTTGAGAAATGGAACTCCATGGACCTTTGATGCCCAAGAGTGAATAATTGACCCTATTGCAAGCATTGCCATTCCCTTGTCTGTCCGTGTTGGTGTTGCCAACAACAGGGGGGAATGAAGTAAAATTGATAAATAAAATGGCCACCTGTAAGCCATTTTGCCATACTCCCTTTGTTCTATACAGCATAAGACTAGTTCTCTTCTTTCACATGTTTTCATGGGTTTGGAATGTGCTACTAGGGATGATTTGTCTGTCTTGTAGATAAGGATGGCGCTGTGTGAATCTCACCAGTCAAACTAGCCTTAAATTAAACAAGCTACGGATGAAACATAAACCTCTAATAATAATTAACGACTGACTGATCTCATCCACTTAAATATTAATATGTATTCATGTATTCATTTATGCTGTATTCTGTATTCCAATAGTTAACTTAGAGATTGTGTTTGGATCCAATCAGGTTATTGGTAGGAGGAATGATTGTAATGTGTAATTTGGGGTATATAACTTCTGTTACGAGCCTTACTCGGCAGACAAATATTTTGTCTCCTGTACAGTAAATAAACCAATACTTTATTCCAAGACATCGATTTGTGGTATTTCATATATATATATATATATATATATATATATATATATATATATATATATATATATATATATATATATATGTATATGTGTGTATATATATATATATATATATATATATATATATATGTATATATATATACACACACACACATATACATATATATATACTAGCTGGACGCCCGGCGTTGCCCGGGTATATATTTGGCTGGTGTTGGCCACGCCCCTTTTCCTAACCCTAACACACAATTACTTAATTACTTAATTACCAAGTTTGTGTGCTTTGTGGTCTTTGGCATCCATAACCTGCATTGAAATAAAATAAATCCGATTGGCTGTGGTTTCACCTCTTTTCTGAATTAGAACCCAAATCACCCAATGGCCAAGTGTACCAGGTACAGGTGATTAAAAGTGCAAGAGGCCTGTGCCATTAACAGTGCAAGAATGGCAGCAATTAAATATTCCCCTTAAAAATCAATAGGTGGATTTTGATTGGCTTTTGTAGGCTCCACCCACCTTTCTGAATAGTAACCCCAGTCACCCAGTGACCAACTGTGTAAAGTGTGAGAACCCTACCATTAACAGTGTAAGAATGGCTGCAGTTTACATTTTCCCAGTGAAATTTGTATTTTTCTCCACCCACTGATTTCCTGACATTGTTCAGGTATGTATTTGGCTGGTGTTGGCTCTGCCTACTTTTCTAACCCTAACACACAATTACTCAATAACCAAGTTTGTGCACTTTGCTGTCTTTGGTCTTTCAATAATTTGCATTGAGATTAAACAAATCTGATTGGCTGTTTGTGGCTCCACCCCTTTTCTCAATTTGAACCCTAGTCACCCAATGACCAACTGTACCAGGTTTAAGGCTTGTGCCATTAACAGTGCAAGAATGGCAGCAATTACATATTCCCCTTGAAAATCAATAGGTGAATTTTGATTTTCTTTTGTAGGCTCCATCCACTTTTCTGAATATTAATCCCAGTCACCCAGTGACCAATTGTGCAAATTTTGAGAACCCTACCATTAACAGTGTAAGACTGGCTGCAGTTTACTTTTTCTCAGTGAAATGTGTATTTGTCTCCGCCCACTGATGACCTGGTATTGCCCGATTATGTATTTGGCTGGTGTTGGCTGCGCCCACTTTTCCTAACCCTAACACACAATAACTCAATTACTAATTTTGTGAGCTTTTCGTTTTTTGGCATCCCTAACCTGAATAACCTTAAAATGAAACAAATTAGATTGTCTGTTTGTGGCTCCACCCCCTTTTATCAATTTAAACCCCAGTCACCCAATGATCAACTGTACCAGGTTTAAGGCTTGTACCATTAACAGTGCAAGAATGTCAGCAATGAAATCTACCCCTGAAAAATCAATAGGTAATTTTTGATTGGCTTTTGTAGGCTTCACCCACTATTCTGAATATTAATTCCAGTCACCCAACGACCAACTGTGCAAAGTTTGAGAATCCTACCATTAACATTGTAAGAATGGCTGCAGTTTACATTTTCCCAGTAAAATGTGTATTTGTCTCCACCCACTTATGACCCAGCGTTGCCCGCTTATGTATTTGGCTGGTGTTGGTGGGCACCACTTTCCTAACCCTCACACACAATCAATCAATTACTCAATTTCCAAGTTTTTGAGCTTTGCGGTGTTTGGCATCAATAATTTGCATTGGAATGAAAAAAATCTGATTGGCTGTTTGTGGCTCCACCCCCTTATTGAAATTCAAAACCTCAGTCACCCAATGATCAACTATACCAGGTTTGAGGCTTGTGCCATTAACAGTGCAAGAATGGCAGCAATGTAAATATTCCCCTGAAAAATCAATAGGTGAACTATGATTGGCTTTTGTAGGCTCCACCCACTTTTCTGAATATTAATCCCAGTCACCCAACGACCAACTGTGTAAAGTTTTAGAATCCTACCATTAACAGTGTAAGAATGGCTGCTGCTTACATTTTCCCAGTAAAATGTGTATTTGTCTCCGCCCACTTATGACCCGGCGTTGCCCGCTTATGTATTTGGCTGGTGTTGGCTGTGCTCACTTTTCTAACCCTAGCACACAATTAATCAATCACTCAATTACCAAGTTTGTGAGCTTTGCGGTGTTTGGCATCAATAATTTGCATTGGAATTAAACAAATCTAATTGGCTGTTTGTGGCTCCACCCCTTTCTGAAATTGAACCCCAGTCACCTGATGATAAACTGTACCAAGTTTGAGGCTTGTGCCATTAACAGTGCAAGAATAGCAGCAATGTAAATATTCCCCTTGAACATCAATAGGTGAATTTTGATAGGCTTGTATAGACTCCACCCACTTTTCAGAGAATATTAATCCCAGTCACCCAACAACCAACTGTGCAAAGTTTGAGAACCCTACCATTAACAGTGTAAGAATGGATGCAGTTTACATTTTCCAGTGAAATGTGTATTTGTCTCCGCCCCCCCTTTTTGGTTATGGGAATAAAAAGTATCCTATACTTTATTCCAGGTAATGTACTATGAGTGTGCCAAATTTCATTCAAATCCGTTCAGCCATTTTTGCGTGATTGAGTAACAAACATCCAAACATCCAAACATCCGAACTTTCCCATTTATTATATTAGTAGGATATATATATATATATATATATATATATATATATATATATATATATATATATATATATATATATATATGCTCCCATGGACTTCATCTTTGAAAGCTCTCACCGCACTGCAAACTCTTCCCACATTTGATATAGCGGGGAACACCGCTTTGATGGATTTATCCAGGTGATCCAAATTTATGTTAATATGTTTCTAAGCATGCATGTAGAAACCTGGAATCATAGAGACACAGACACCATCTCTCATAGATTCATAATTAACAAGTGTTTATTCAGACGTAGGCCTTACTTTATATAGATTACATAACGTACAATTAATCTTTATTCATTTGTAGGGAGGGTTTATTGGTTAGTAGAGGTGTGAATAATTATTAGGTGTGTTATGGGTGTACATATTTAGCATATTTGAGGAAAGGTGGGGGGAAAGGCTGCGCATTCCTAAACACATGTTGCAATTGAATGGTTAATTGCACAGGCATACCGCCTCTGCCAGACTGAAAAATGCATGCCCTGCATCCAAGACAAGTGCTAACATTTATTAAACTAGGAGGAACTTTAGCTTCCAATATGGTTTGCATGCAAAATATATTATACTAGACACTTGCGCCACGGTGAGGCAAACCTCCGGGCAAGTGACCTAACCTAAATTTGAAAACCTTGGGAGCAGCTAAGCAAAAAAAATGTGTAACTTACATTTGGTTGAACAGCGAGGAGAACGCCAGCGCATACCACTAAGGCTGCATCTGAAATGACCACCAGCTCAGTGTGAAGCACCTAAATAGATTTTCTGCACACTTCGCATTCAATTCAGATGCAAATCATATGCAAATCTGCTACTACTTATCATGCAAACAGGAAAATCAGGAGGAGGGGCTGGGAGCAGCTATCCTGACAGTTACATAGTTACAAAGTTGAGGAAGTGTGGGGGGAAAGGCTGCGCATCCCTAAACACATGTTGCAATTGAATGGTTAATCGCACAGGCATACACCGCCTCTGCCAGACTGAAAAATGCATGCCCTGCCTCCAAAACAAATGCTAACATTTATTAAACTAGGAGGAACTTTAGCTTCCAATATGGTTTGCATGCAAAGTATATTATACTAGACACTTGCGCCACGGTAAGGCAAACCTCCGGGCAAGTGACCTAACCTAAGTTTAAAACCTTGGGAGCAGCTAAGCAAAAAAAAATGAGTAACTTACATTTGGTTGTAGCAGATTTGCATATGATTTGCATCTGAATTGAATGCGAAGTGTGCAGAAAATCTATTTAGGTGCTTCACACTGAGCTGGTGGTCATTTCAGATGCAGCCTTAGTGGTATGTGCTGGTGTTCTCCTTGATATTTAGCATATTTAACTATGATGCAATCGACCAAGCCCAATCCTGTAATGTATGTGAGGATATGGTGTGAGGATATGGATGATATATGTGGTGATCACGATGTACAGTAACACGCCCGACATGGCGACTATTTATGATATTGTCATGATATTAGAGGTAAGGTAACTGCCATCTTGTTTGTCTGCTATGTCTCACATGTGTATTCTGCTTTGAAGCGATTGTCATCTGGCTGTTCTACATTTGCATCTAAAGCAGACTTCAGTGAATAGAGCTGGGATGTTAGCCTCCAGCAAGGACAGGTTAATCAGACAATGGCAGAAGTGAAGGGTTTTGTTCCACCTTATCTGGAGTTGAAGCTTTGAAGTCATTGACAACTGAAACATTTACACTTCTGTTGATGAAGGATGTTAAAGCATTGTGAAGAACTCTAGACTAGTCAGGAAGAGTCTCCTCACCAAACGTTTGACGTGTGTGTTAAACACTATTTCATTGTGAGGAAATTGAATTATTGGTGGAGGTGCAAACTATATCCTGTAAATTACATCTATTGGGAGATGGGAAATTGCGTTAGTCTTGGGGCAAGAAACTGCCTCTGGCCAGGAAATGGCTTATTATGCCAAGAGCAGTCAAGTCCCCACCTTTGATCTGCTGTGAAATACACTTTTAAAACTAGTTCCTCCCCTTCCCAATGAAGCTGCAGCCTCCAGGCGTATCTCCCAGTATAAGAAGCAGGGCCAGATGCCTAAAAAATTGTAGCTCTCTGGAGATAGCAAGGACGCTAAGGGCTGCCCGACTACCGGTCGAAGCGGTGTTCTCCCGCCAATGACGTTCAAACAACGCTGATAACGTTTATTTCAGTAAGCAAATAGCTTTGTGTGTATCTTTGTAAACTCTTAATCTTGTAACTTTTACTTTGTAACTTTTTTACTTTGTTTTTTGTACATCTTTTGTATATATTAATTTCTGCATTGTTCCATGTTTTTTCTGGAATATTAAATTGTTATTTAATAAGATTGACTTCTGCTGTACTAAACTAACACTCATAGCCTAGAAGAGACTGAAGTGTAACCGTGTATAAGTCCATGCCTGATTGTACGTTTGAGCGACACTACCGCATGAGATTGTAATTGCATTGTGTGTATGGGGCACTTCTGCACTCGACAGCTGAGTGGGAAGTCTAACAGTATCGTTCGGAACGACTGTTAGTGGTTTTGCTTCACTACAGTGTAAGATTGCAACTGTGGGTGTGTGTGTGTGCGTGGCGTTCTCGTATTCGGCCTAAGCGCCAAGCTGACCCAAACACGAGAACGCAGATTGCGTGTTGAGCACTCGACAGCTGAGTGGACGTGTCTAGCAACGGCTAGTGGTGGCAGTGGGAAGTGTTTGAGGGGTCCCAGCCTTGTTTGTAGCTTGAATAAGGCTGCTCCCCACTTGATCTGGTCAAACCCGCAGTCGGGAACCGTATACGCAGACGTGCCGCGGGCCGGTTCCTGACAATGTATGCTCTGGGTAAAGCTGTCCTTGTAGCCTTCCTCTTAACAGCGTCTATGCTGCTGACCTTCACCGCTGCCTTACTTGTTGTTTGGTCTCACAACTTGAACAGAGCTGGAACATTCCAGGAACAGAGCTGAACTGATTACAGCATTGTAGCAAGTTACACATAAAAATACGCAGTATAAAGTAATATATATATGAATATTGAAGAATATGAGCAATGACTGTTTGGGGGAGGGTTCTAATCAATCCTGGATTTAATCAGTAACCTATGAGGTAAAGAATGTTATTCAATGCCTAATCAAATAACCACCATGATGAGGTCATCCTCTGTGGGAGGGGCACTACCGCTACCCTTTTGTATATATTAATAAAATGTTTAGGCAAGAAAGGTCTTCTTAGGGCCCTTTTCCACTACCTGTGATCCACTTTAAAAAGCAGATCGCAGCTGTTTTGCCGATTGCAATAGCCTTGGGATTTACATGTAAATTGCGGTGCTCATTTTCCAGCGTGTTTCATTTTTCCCCGAAACACAATTGCCGGCCGCACGATTATTGGTACGATTGTGTTTTGTTTTTTGCGGTTGTTTTTTTTTTTTTTTTTTTTTTTTCATAATTGCTTTTTATTGAAAGATTCAGCAAAGAGATTAACCTTGAAACGGCATTATACATTATCAAGCATTATAGCTGTGGGTTACTAGCTACCCTCTATAATAATCTCCCTGTGTCGCTGCGTCCAGCTGTCCCTGTTATCTGCTACTGCGCATGTGCACAGTACGGACAGCTAAATGGGACCAGGGAGCGAGGTGGGTGAGCGAGGTGGGCAGGCGAGGCGGGCGGGTGCGGGCGTGCGCGGCGGGTTCATGTGTGTGCGCGCACAGCGGGTTCATGTGTGGGCGCGCGGCGGGTTCATGTGTGGGCGTGCACGGCGGGTTCATGTGTGGGCGCGCACGATGGGTTCATATGTGGGCGCGCGCTGCGGGTTCATGTGTGGGCGCACGCAGCAGGTTCATGTGTGGGCGTGCATGGCGGGTTCCTGTGTGGGCGCCCGCGGCGGGTTCATGCGCGCAAGTGTGCGGCGGGTGCATGTGCGTGCATGTGCACTGGCAGCGGTAGAAAAAAGACCTAGAGCCTGTTTTTAAACAGGCTTGAGTCTACTAGTGAAAAATAAATTCCTTGTGTAAAAAGCTCTGCCCCACCAGACATCACCACTCTTCACTGTCTTCATTCCTTTCTAGCACACATCGGGCTCAATTCATAGCTTGGACGTGCAAACTAGGATGCTAAGTAGTTTGCACGTCTAAAGCTGTTACAGATTGAGTGCAAAATGTAGCGCTGCACGGTGCGTGCAAAATGTTGCACCTATGTGCGCAAAATGTTATAAAGTTGGTGTGCGCAAAATGTTACATGCGCACCACACAGCGCTAAACTTTGCATTAGTGCGTGAAGCGGCCATTTCCGTGTCCTAAGTGCCTTTTCACTGGTGTGCTAACACTTAGCGTGTTCACCCATTAGTGAATCAAGGCCATATGGTAGAAAGCCTCCATTTCTGCATACATCTAACCCTGCATTCTTCATTTATGCAGATGTAAAGTCATACTTGCCATTGAGGCCTCTGTACATTGCACGCGCTCACCTTATGCTTCATTCTGTGCAATCGTGTTGCCATTTCTGTTCTATTCATCTTTAAAGACACATAAACATTGTGCAATGCCTGAGCCAATATATAGACTGCAGCAAATACTCTGTCGGGGTATTTATCTCCTGAATAAACACGTTGAGTTCTGTTCATTGTCTCCAAAGTGCAGTTTTGAATAGGCTCATGTACCAAAGGAGCAATAATGAGATTTTTTAATCTGTTTCTAGAATAGCAGTTATAATACGTAATGAGAATATCATCCATCAGTGGGTCATCTGGCTGGTGGGAGAACGGATTTGTCCTGTATAAATATTCCTGCAATCCCGGGACAGTAATAAAGACAGGTTTAAACATCAAACTGCAGTTACTAAAATACCCAAGCTCTGGCTGCAGGGCCCACGAGTCAGGCACAATGAACGTTTTATTCATGTGATAAGGACGACTCCTATAGTTTAAGAAATGATAGCATGGTCTGCTAACTGAGCCAGCCAGAATGATAACTTCAGCCGTGGATTCTGTCAGCTCTCGAGGAATGTCATCACGACTCTTTCTGGACACCTGAATCTTGAATTCAATACAAACTCCGTGATTTGCCAGAATTCTGCTGAGATGTTGGAGCTCCCGTTCTCCGTACTCATCATCAGATGTAATGATGCCAACCCAGTTCCACCTCATGCTCTCCAGCAGCTTCGCAATTGCCACATGTTGTATCTCATTGTCTGGAACCATGCGGAAAACATGCGGAAACTCCCTTCTGTCACTTAATAAGCTGTCTCTAGCTCCGTAACTGATCTAGAAAAAAAAATAAAAAAATAAACCCATACATAAAACTAAGAAATCAGAATGAGTTAACCCTTAGCCTGCCACCAACATCTGTAGGCTTTCTATGTTTTTAAATACATATGCTACAGACGTCTAAAAGCTTTTTAACACTGCAGGGACTCCCTGCAGGGTAATCTGTAGGCATTTTTGTGTCCCCATACTCCTATGCCGCAGATGCACCAGTAGAGGGAAATTCCCCCCAGCAGATGGAGCTGTGGAGTGCAGAGGAATAAACCCTCTGCACTGCCACAGATGCCATATGGGAATTGTCCAAATTGCAACAATGCAGGGCAAGATAGCCCTTAAAGAGAAAGAGCACAGAGACAGGATGTATGTGTGTCCACCAATCTAGTCGCCACCAGCGACGATGAACCCACAACCGTGAAGACCAAGTGGGAAAGCAATCGCAAGAGATGGCGATTGCTAACAGCGACACAAGACTGAGCAGGACAGAGCACGAGAGTAGCAAAGGCACAGCAAACAAGAACAATAAGGAAAATAACAAACGCTAACTAAACGCGAACACCGCACTCATTCGCAACAGCGAACGCGTTTAAGCACGATCACCGCGCGTTAGGTGCCCAGTGATAAGCGTACCACCCTAACTAACCAATGACACACAAACATGAAATAGAGGACGCGATCGCTTGCTAAACGGTTACCTCACCGAGCCTACCGCAAGCGTTCGTATCAGACAAGACAGACAGACCAACAGAAAACAGGTATAGGTCAGATAATATCAACCGCTCTTCCACCAGAGTGAGTGCAATCCGGGGTCAGGGACAGGACAGGGAGGATCCACTGCTCTTTCCGCCAGAGCGAGTGTGAACCAAGTAGAAAAACAGATCTAACAGGATTCACAGCTCTTTTCCACCAGAGCAAGTGTGAACCAAGTACAGAAACAGAGCTAGCAGGATCCACTGCTCTTTTCCACCAGAGCAAGTGTGAACCAAGTACAGAAACAGAGCTAGCAGGATCCACTGCTCTTTTCCACCAGAGCAAGTGTGAACCAAGTACAGGAATAGGCCTAGCAGGATTCACGGCTCTTTTCCACCAGAGCAAGTGTGAACCAAGTACAGAAACAGAGCTAGCAGGATCCACTGCTCTTTTCCACTAGAGCAAGTGTGATCCAAGTACAGAAACAGAGCGAGCAAGATCCACTGCTTTTTCCACCAGAGCGAGTGCGATCCACACGGTAAGACAGACAGAAGGAGTAACCAGTAGCAACCGTCGCTACGGTAAAACTCCCAGACATAAACTAGAGAGATCCACTGCCACTAACGCTAGGGCAAATGCGATCCAGGTTCTGGACCAAACGATTCACCATCACCAACCGCTGGCGACAGTGCAATCGCAAAGACAAGACAGTACAGGCAAAACAGATAATACAAGCTGACTGCACTAATGGGAAATGCCTAGTGCAATCCTAAGGAATTACTCTAAAATAATCTTAGCAAACGACAGCAAGGCTGACACTCTGTGAGTGTTTGCAGGTAGAAACCTTCATGACCAGCAAAGGATTCTGGGAGAACAAGGTATTTATACTGCCAGCCTTCAAAGGAGGCAGCTGGGCAATTAGCATGACAAATGAATGCAAAATCCTCAGTAGCAGAGCAAGTCTGAAGCCTGCAAAGTGAAGACAGATCTCTTTTCCAGAGACCTGCAGCCTTCAGACTCAAGGAACGGTCAAACAGCTGTCTGCCTGTGCAGACAGCTGAGCGGATCATTACAGTACCCCCTCCCCCTAGAGACGGCTCCCAGATGTCTCTCAAAACTGGTATTAGCAAAAAACTCTGACTGAAGACTCATGAAGGTCGGGACAGCCCGACTAGGCCCACTTCCAGAGTCAATCCTCCCGAAACCGACCTCGTCGGAGGCAGAAGCCACCGAAACATGCCCATCAGTACTACAAGTCTCAGCATAACATCCATCAGAACTGTGAATGCCAGAGAAGAACCCATCGATACCCTCCGAGCAATGCCCACCACCTTCCAGGGACCGTCCAAAAATACCAAACCTGCCACAATACCTATTTGAAGTGTCCCTTTCCACAGAGAAGCCACTGTTGATCTCATCCAGGGTACCAGGAAATATTTCTCCCAGAATCTCCCAGAACACTTTGAAGCTCCGCAGAGATCCCAAGAGGGCAGAACGATCACCAGGCTCACATGGAGAACTATCAAGAACCCCTATGGAACCAATGACAATTCCGGGTTCAGGCTTACCAGGACAGGCATCAAGATCAGGGCTTTCAGGGACCACTTCTGGGCATGCAAGCAGGCAGGCAATACAAGAACATGTCTCCAGTGAGGAAGCATCTGAGCATGCTGGTAACCGAGACACACTTGGGCTTTCTGGGTCACAGAGCACATCGGGGTACACTAGCACAAGAGAAACCTCAGGACACGTCGAGGAACTGCCAACCTCAGAGTCCGTCACAACAAGACCAAAACCAGAACCGGGCAGAGAATCATCACGAGTAGTGGTCACAAGCACTGGACCTTCAAAAGAAGACTTGGACTCTGATTTAGAAATTTCTGTGACTGTACTGGTATCTAACCAACATTCATCATTGACTACGCATGAGTGAAGCTCCCCAAGAGCTGCAAAAGTTGTCCGCACAGCAACGATGCCTACTGAAGTGGACAACACTTCAGATGGCCCGGTGGAACAGGAGGCACCCCCTAAGAGTTCTGCACCCCTTGGGAGGAACTCGGAGACCTCGGGAACATCAAACAAAAGCTCAGGAACTTTGTTTCCCAAGTTTTCTGACAAAGAAATCAAGGATTCTGAACTATCCATGTTACAGAGCAAAACATCAAATACATTTTGCGAACAGAGCAAATGTCCCAGGGATGGTTCTACAATCCGCTGAGACTGATTTTTCTCTTCATGAACAGGATGCACAGGAATATTTACAGGAACACACACTGACTCCCTAACTTTAATCTCACTGCACGCAGAATTCTGCATAGCAGTCAAACTAGACTGCAATTCCAAAATGGCAGAAAAACAGGTGAGCATAGTAGCAATACCTAGACGAGCCTCTAGGGTCACTGCATGAGATTTTATGCAAGGCAATATTGACTCATCCAGAGTACAGGGTGGAGAGTCAGAACTAGCTTCTGAGCAAGAAAGGGACTCACAAATGTCAGTGCAAGTGGACATCATGGTTTTATTCATGGTACAGGGCAGGCTCATAGAGATCTTCTCTGGACAGGGTAAAGATTCCTCAGTATCAGATTCACAAAACCAAAGCGCTGTCTCACGCTTAGATTCGGCTAACAATGTCGAATCCGAGGAGTCAGAACGCAAAACTTGCGAATCCAAGATCGCTTTAGGTTGTGAAACTGACGCTTCCATAGCGCAAACCTCCGCAATCTGCGGACCAGACTGTAAGGTGTTCAGGACAGAAACACTGGAGCAACTGTCATCAGGCAATGGGCCTTTACAGGTGTGAACAGAGTGAGACATAGATACATTTGCAGAAAAAGTTGCAACAACAACAGGAGAAACTTTATTAGACATATTAATTTTACTTTTGATGTTGCATAGTTTGGGAATTTTCCCCATAGCAGGATCATAGATGGAAGGTCTTAAAGATCTGTTTTTAAATAACAGGGGATCCCACATATCTTTGAAAAAACAGACACATTTATGTTGATCACAATTTGCAGGAACATCTGAGAAACAGGCATTAGATTGCATAGATTCAAACTCCACACAATCAGGAGAGAATCCTTCAGGATTCGCACAGGAATCGACCACAGTGGCACACCCATTCATTTCAGATTGCACAAAGTCACGACTCACATGCTTTATCCCAGAAAGGCATTAACAATAATCCGCTAACGATGTTTCTATATTGAAATCAATTGACTGGTGTGCGTGCAACTCATCCAAAATCGTCTGCCACACACACATCACTGGATCCACAAAACATTTGTCACACTCATCTGAGTCTATCAAAGTGACTAACTTTTGTAAGAAGAAAAGAGGATTACTTGTAGCTTTTAATTCTAAACTAACAGTTTCCATTAAAGGATACCACAACTGACATGTGACATGATGAGATAGACATGTGTATGTACAGTGCCTAGCACACAAATAACTAGGCTGTGTTCCTTTTTTTCTTTCTCTGCCTGAAAGAGTTAAACATCAGGTATGTAAGTGGCTGACTCAGTCCTGACTCAGACAGGAAGTGACTACAGTGTGACCCTCACTGAAAAGAAATTCCCCCTTTTTTGTCTCTTTCTTGCTCTCAAAAGCCATTTTCTGCTAGGAAAGTGTTTTATAGTTGGAATTTCTTATTAGTGAGGGTTACACTGTAGTCACTTCCTGTCTGAGTCAGGACTGAGTCAGCCACTTACATGCCTGATATTTACCTCTTTCAGGCAGAGAAAGAAAAAAAGGAACACAGCATAGTTATTTGTGTGCTAGGCACTGTATACACACGTCTATCTCATCATGTCACAGGTCAGTTGTGGTATCCTTTAAAGAGGTTATAAAAGACCCCACAGGCAGGTTTTTGATAATAATATGTGAAATCAACAATACATTATGCACTTTAGTGAATGCATATGCCCCCAATACTGGACAACTAACATTTTTTAGAAATCTCATACATAAAATCAAACAACATAGAAAAAGAACACTTATAATAGCGGGGGACTTCAATATTTGTATCGATCCAAAACTTGACTCCGAGTCCTCACACCCACAGAGAATGAAACTGCCCTCACTACAAAAGATGCTTTACCTAGAAAATTTGTATGATCCCTGGAGACTAGTATTGCATGCAAATGAAAGAGACTACACACATCAATCTAGTATACATAAATCCTGGTCTCAGATTGATTTTTTTCTGAAAATCGATCTTCCCTCCAGCTCAAGAATCCCAAATACACCCCATCACCTTGTCTGATCACGCCCCAATCACCCTCCATCTCCAAACCACTGACAACCCTCAAACCTTTAGCGCTTGGAAAATGAACGACTCCTTACTCTCATCTATAACAGGCAAAAATCATATAAAAGAGACATTAAGAGAATACTTTCAAATAAATAACAATGGTCAAGTAAGCTCCTCGATGCTATGGTCAGCACATAAAGCCTATATTAGAGGTGCCCTAATAAAACTAGGTGCTATTAGGAAAAAACAAAAAACAGTTAAAACTCAATCTCTCCTAGACCAAGAGCAACATGAGAAACTTTCTAAGATCACCCCCTCTCAACCAAATGACTTAAAATTGTTTAGATTACGCCAGGAACTAAAGCTGACACTGCAAGAAAAATATAAATTCCCTCTGTCTAAAGCCAAACTGACTACGTACTCGCAAAGTAACAAAGCAAGCAAAAAAATAGACTCTATCATAAAAGCAAGACAAGCTAAAACCCAAATCAAGTACATTACCCATCCATTTTCCAAGAAATTATTATACAACCCTAAGCAAATTATTGTTGCTTTTAGTGACTACTATAGCTCACTGTATAATCTTCAAGACGACACTAACACCCCCCAGCCCACAACACAAACCATTAACGATTTTATGAAACCTCTAAGCGTACCGACTATCAATAAAACACATTTAGATCTCTTAAACTCTCCCATCACAACAACTGAAATACAGATAGCAATCAAAAGTCTGAAACCACATAAAGCCCCCGGACCCGATGGGTTTACAAACCTCTACTACAAATCCTTTGCCAATATTCTAATCCCCCATCTAGGCCCCATGTTTAACGAACTAATGATGAAAGGCTCCCCACCTAAGGAATTTCTTGAAGCACGAATTTCAATAATTCCCAAGCAAGGGAGAGATGAGAGTAATCCAGCTAATTACCATCTGATCTCTTTTCTAAATGGGGATACAAAGCTCTATGCAAAAATTATAGCCTCCAGACTACTTATGATTCTCACCACTATAAACAAACCTGACCAGGTGGGTTTCACCAAGGGCAGGCAGGCTAGCGACGGCACCAGAAGATTCATTGATATCTTGCGATATGCTGACCTACATAGAGTGCCTATAACAATCAGTGTAACAGAGAGGGTCTGATTACCGGTGATCTGCAGTATCACCGAGAATGCAGATATATACCTGATTATTGATGATCTGCAGTATCACCGATAATCAGATATATCTCTAACCTCTGGACACCTGAGTAACAAGCGAGTGTTTGGTGCAACAGTAATACTTTGAGTACTGCACCTCAGGAGAAGGTACAGAAGCAGTAAGGAGTACTGCACAGAAGTATGCTTCCCCGCATCCAACCACAATGTCAGTAGTATTGCTATGCGCGCAATCCGCCGCATCCAACGCGGACTCCACCGCTCTGCCCATGCGGCATGCGGCGGTTTCTTCGCGTTGTGCCGCCATGTTGGACGCGGAAACAGCCGCCTCACTCTGAGCACTTGCGGCGGCTTTTCCGCGTTTCCTCACAGTACCCCCCCCCTGAAGAGTGGACTCCGGACAGCTCCTACCAGGCTTCTCAGGATGCAACGCGTGGAACTCCCTTCTTAATTCGTCAGCATGCATGCGACATTCAGGTACCCATAATCTCTCCTCAATACCATACCCTTTCCAATGAACCAGATATTGTACTGAGTTCTGAACTATGCGTGAGTCTAAAATCTTTTCTACTTCGTACTCAGGTTGGTCATCTTTCATCACAGGAGGAGGAGGAGTGGGACCCACATGGACTGCTGGCTTAAGCAGGGACACATGAAAGGATCTTACGCCACGCATACTGGCAGGAAGATCAATGGCATAAGTAACATTGTTGATCTTTCTAGTTACTGGAAACGGACCCACAAACCTGGGCCCCAACTTGGCTGAGGGCTGTTTCAAGGTCAAGTGACGTGTGGACACCCAGACTAAGTCTCCTGGTTGAAACCTCCACTCTAAGGAACGTTTTTTGTCAGCTTGACCTTTTTGACTTTGAAACGCCTTCTCCAAATTATTTTTCACGATCCACCACGTGTCTTTAAATGACCTTTGCCAGGCCTCCAGAGCTGGAAACGGAGTGGAGGCGACTGGCAATGGGGAGAATTTAGGCAACTTCCCGGTCACTATCTGAAATGGACAAAATCCCGAGGAAGAACTTTTCAAATTATTGTGCGCAAATTCTGCGAAGGGCAAAAACTTGACCCAATCATTTTGCGCTTCTGCAATGTAACACCTCAAAAACTGTTCCAATGATTGATTGACTCTTTCAGTCTGACCATTGGTCTGTGGGTGGTAGCCCAATGAAAATGATAGTTCCATGCCCATTTGGTGACAAAATGCCCTCCAAAATCTTGAAACAAATTGGACTCCCCGATCTGACACTATGTTTTCCGGAATTCCATGCAATCGGAAAACGTGGCTGATGAACAAATCGGCCAACTCCTGGGCCGAGGGGAGTCCTTTCAAGGGCACAAAATGGGCCATTTTACTAAAGCGGTCGACTACCACCCAAATGACCGACATGCCCTCAGACCTGGGAAGCTCACCCACAAAATCCATGGACAAGTGGGTCCACGGGTGGGCAAGGGCTGCAACGTTCCCACAGGTGCCAACCGGGAGGGCTTACTCTTCGCACACACCGCACATTCTCTAACATACTCCTTGCAATCTGTTGCCAGAGAAGGCCACCAAGCGCACCTGGCAACAAGATCCTGTGTTCTGGAGGCCCCAGGGTGTCCCGCATTTCTGTGTGAGTGGAACATCCGAAAAATCTGAAGACGGAATGGCAGTGGTACAAACATAACCCCTTTGGGCTTCCCCTCCGGGACGTCCCGCTGAAAGGGACCTAAAGTCTCTGTCCAATCTTTCCAAGTCTCAGTTGTTGCCAGTACCAGTTTCTGTGGGACAATGGTCTCTGGGGCGGAGGGCTGTGCTGTCTCCGGCTCAAAGCATCTGGACAGGGCATCTGCCTTAATGTTTTTGCTACCCGGAATGTACGTAATTATAAATCTGAACCTCGAGAAGAACAATGACCATCGAGCCTGATGGGGGATTAATCTCTTAGCTCCCTTGATGTATTCCAAATTTTTGTGATCAGTGAAAACTGTAATCATATGTTCTGCTCCTTCCAACCAATGACGCCATTCTTCAAAGGCCAATTTGATGGCCAGGAGCTCCCTGTTGCCTATATCATAGTTTCTCTCTGCCGGAGAGAACCTACGAGAAAAATAGGCACATGGGTGCAATCTACCCTGCAACCCTGACCGCTGGGACAGCACAGCCCATACCCCGACCTAACAATAAAGGGATAGGAGGTGTCAACGTGTCTTAGGATGGGTGCAGAGCAAAACAAATCTTTCAACGTGAAGAATGCATGCAGAGCTTCTGGAGACCAGTGGGTAGTATCTTCCCCTTTCTTAGTGAGACTGGTGAGGGGTGCAATGACAGTGGAGTACCCCTTTATGAACCTTCTATAGTAATTGGCAAAGCCTAAAAATCTCTAAAGAGATTTTAACCCCACTGGTTGAGGCCATTCCAACACAGCAGAGACCTTGGCAGGATTCATAGACAGGCCCGAGGTGGAAATTATGTACCCTAAAAAGGTGACAGATGTTACCTCGAAGATGCACTTCGCCAATTCAGCTTAAAGCATGTTTTGCCTTAGTTTGTCCAATACAAACTTGACGTGTGTCCTGTGCTCAGAGAGGTTGTTTGAGAAAATAAGTATATCATCTAGGTATACTAACACGAATTTGCCCAACACCTCCCTGAATACCTCATTAATTAGTTCTTGGAAGACGGCCGGGGCATTACACAGCCCGAAGGGCATCACTAGGTACTCGTAATGCCCGTCGGGCGTGTTAAAGGCCGTTTTCCATTCATCGCCCTTTGTAATCCGCACCAGGTTGTATGCACCCCGTAAATCCAATTTTGAAAAGATCTTAGCGTTGGTAACCTGTGTAAACAAGTCATCTATCAGGGGCAAAGGGTAGCGATTCTTCACTGTGATTTTATTCAGGCCCCGGTAATCAATAAATGGCCGCAGGCCTCCGTCTTTTTTCTTAACAAAAAAGAATCCTGCACCAGCGGGCGACCGGGAAGGGCGAATGAACCCCTTGGCTAAATTTTCACAAATGTACTCCTGCATGGCCACTTTCTCTGGCCCAGACAAATTGTAGAGATGACCCCTAGGGGGCATACAACCAGATCGGAGATCGATGGGGCAATCAAACGGGCGATGTGGAGGTAACTTATCAGCAGCCTTGGGACAGAACACATCGGAATACTCTGAATATTGTACTGGTACACCCTCCAAATTAATCCTGGTCTGGCCCAGTGTCACCCTCCCTAAACACTGCTGAAAACAATGAGTTGACCAGCTAGTTAGCTGACCAGTAGCCCAATTGTTCTGTGGGGAGTGAGGTGCAACCATGACATGCCAAGGATGACTGTGGAGGTGGTCATGTGTAACACAAAAAACTGCAGTTTCTCCTTATGTAGCAACCCTATAGTGACTTCCACCTCTGGTGTCTGAGACAGCGGATGATTGCTTGTCAGGGGGGAATCATCTACTGCTGTAACCTGAATGGGTGGTTTTACCGGGGTGAGCGGAATACCCAATTTCTTTGCAAATTCGAAATCCATAAAATTAGCTGCAGAGCCTGAATCAAGAAAAGCCTCAGAAACCTCAGTTTTATCTTCCCATGTAACAGTACAAGGAAGAAGTAATCGTTTATCTTCTAGGGGTAAAAGTCACGCGCCTAGGGTGTTACCCCCTACAACTCCTAGGCGGTAGCGTTTCCCGACTTGTTAGGGCAATTACGTACTCTATGACCCCCCTCTGCGCAGTAAAGACACAGCTGCTCAGACATCCTACGTCTTTGCTCCACTTGGGATAGTTTCGACCGACCAATTTGCATTGGTTCGGGTGGAGGCGAGACGGGAGGAGGTGGAGTTACTGGAGGCGCAGCGTAGGACACCATTCTTACATGACTACTACCCCGGGTCTGTTTCTGATAGCGCAGCCTGCGGTCGACTTGAATGGCCGATGAAATGGCCTCATCGACTGTTTTTGGTTCAGGCAGACTTAACATGAGATCTGAGACCTCATCTGACAACCCTGATAAGAAACAATCTAAGAGGGCATAGGTGTCCCACCTGGCTGAAACTGACCACCTCCTAAATTCGGCTGCGTAATCCTCGACCGGACTCTTGCCTTGACGCAAAAGCTTGAGCTTCTGCTCAGAAGTCGCAGCAAGGTCTGGGTCATCGTAAATTACTGCCATAGCTTTAAAAAATTCATCCACTGAGGCGAGGGCTAAGTCTCCGGTGGGCAAACTGTACGCCCACGTCTGAGAATCGCCTGATAACAAAGTCTTAATAAATGTGACCCTTTGGGCCACAGTTCCAGAAGATCGGGGTCTCAACTCAAAGTAAGATAACACTCTACTTCTAAAATTTCGGAAGTCAGATCTGTGACCAGAAAATTTCTCAGGTACAGGCAAACGTATGTCAGAGCTAGGAGGGGATCGCACCTCATTCACTGCTGTCTGGAGGGTTTGTAAAGAACCAGACAAGGCATCAATCATAGTCTTGTGACTACCCAGAACTTGGTTGATGTTTTACACCGAAGTGGCAAGTGCGCCCAGACAGTCAGTGTGTGCATCCATTTGCATTTTGGTCTGGCGTTCTGTAACGATCGGTGTAACAGAGAGGGTCTGATTACCGGTGATTTGCAGTATCACCGAGAATGCAGATATATACCCGATTATTGATGATCTGCAGTATCACCGATAATCAGATATATCTCTAACCTCCGGACACCTGAGTAACTAGTGAGTGTTTGGTGCAACAGTAATACTTTGAGTACTGCACCTCAGGAGAAGGTACAGAAGCAGTAAGGAGTACTGCACAGAAGTATGTTCCTTCCATTGGCCTAGACTCTCCCGGAGGAGGAGCTAGGCTGAGAGTAGGAAGGACAGAGCGTGAGTGACACCAGTGAGAGGGTGTCACTAACAGGTCTGGGAACTGCCTCTAACAGTAAGGCCAGTTCTCGAGGTCGGGCAAGCCAGGTCGTTAACACACAGACAGATAAGGTACAGATTCAGGAGACAGATACGGAATCCAATGAACAGGCAGGGTTTGGCAACGGAGTATCAGAATAGCAAGGTACAGAATCAGGAGGCAAATACAGAGTTCAGGGATGAGCAGAGTTTGGCAACAGGATATCAGAAATAGCAAGGTACAGAATCAGAGTTCAGAGGAATAGTCAGGCAGGCAGAAGGTCATAACAAATAATACAGTTCAATATTCCTAATGCTAAGGTGTGAGCTCCTTGATCATCAACACCTTTGGAAACTATGCTAGAACACAGATACAGACAAGGTCTGAGTGCTACCACGTAGTGATCGCAACGCCAGACACCAGAGAAATGACCAGCACCCAGTATATATACTATAGCGCTCTCCAGTGCCACCCCTAAGTGCTGGACCAATGGAAAATGGTGAAAATGTCAGCTGACCAGCTTGGTCAGCTGACTCTTCTCTGGCTGTCATATAAGCTCTGCCTCTCAGCGCATGCGTGCGTCCTTCTGAACCTGTGTGGACTAGCAGTCCCAGCCACACCAGATATGTTTTGCAATGTATCCGCTGATTCGGGGCGCGGGGGCCGCCGCACCGCTCTCGAAGTAAGCGGCGGCTTCCCCGCATCCAACCACAATGTCAGTAATATTGCTATGCGCGCAATCCGCCGCATCCATCGCGGACTCCACCGCTCTGCCCATGCGGCATGCGGCGGTTTCTTCACGGTGTGCCACCTTGTTGGACGCGGAAACAGCAGCCTCACTCTGAGCACTTGCGGCGGCTTTTCCGCGTTTCCTCACAGTGCCTTCTCTGTATCTATCTTTAGATGCAGAGAAGCAGGGGCGTAGCTAGAAATGACTGGGCCCCATAGCAAAAAATTTGTATGGGCCCTCCCCCCACGACCTTCCTACCCCACGGACCTCGGACCTCCCACCCAAACATTCCTCCAGGACCCTCCACCCCAACATTCTCACACCCATCTAAGTACAGTATAAGTAGCCAGGTCTATAGGTGTCCCCAATTTAGGTAGTAGTCAGGGGCATAACTACGGTAGAAATCACTGGGCCCCCTTGTGGCAACAGCAATTTAAACTAAATACTGTACAAACATTTTAACTCATACATGAACATTATGGAAAATCCAAGTTGAAAATAAACTGTGAAGATAAACAATTTCATCATTCCTACTCCTGAAAAATAAATTCATTTTTTTACAACCTCCTAGTTTTATGTTCTGTTTTAAAAAGCTAAAAAAGTAGGTTTAATGCTATTGTCTCATATGATGATGATTCAGCTTTTTCCATAGTCTCGCAGTTAGCAATCATGTGACCCCCAACAAGACAAATTCAGCAATCATGAGGCCCTATCAAGACAAATTCAGCAAAAATGAGGCCCCCAACATGACAAATTCAGCAATCGTGAGGCCACCAACAAGACAAATTCAGCAATCATGAGGCCCACAACAAGACAAATTCAGCAATCATGAGGCCCACAACAAGACAAATTCAGCAATCATGAGGCCCCCAACAAGACAAATTCAGCAGTCATAAGGCACATAAATAGACAGAATTTCACATAAATAGGTAGAATGCCCCCTTAATATGGTAGACACCTCTCACCTGGCTTCTGAATTCTCCTGTACTGGCTGCTGTGTCTGGCAATGCTGTTTTTGGCTGGATTGGGGATGATGTGTGGGCTGAAAGGCCTGGCAGTGATGCTGTGGCCTGGCTGGTGGTGATGCTGTGGCCGGGTTGGCTGGCGGTGATGCTGTGGCCGAAGCTGTGGCTGGGTTGGCGGTGATGCTGCTGTGGCTGGGTTGGCTGGCGGTGATGCTGGGCTGTGCTTGGCTAGTTGAAGTAAATGCTGGCCTGACTGGTGGTGATGCTGTGGCCTTTTTGACAGTGATTCTGGGCTGGTTGGCTGGGAGTGATGCTGGCCTGGCTGGTCTGGATAGTTTAGGTAGTGACAGGTGCCCCCTAGTTAAGGTAGCGCCAGGAGTCCCCAAGTTTAGGTAGTGACAGGAGCCCCCCCCCAGTTCAGGCAGTGACAGGAGCCCCCCAGTTTAGGTAGTGAGTGACAGGGACCCCCAGTTAGGTAGTGATGGACCCCCAGGTTAGGTAGTAAGTGACAGGGACCCCCAGGTTAGGTAGTGAGTGACAGGGACTCCCAGGTTAGGTAGTGACAGGTGCCCCCCAGGTTAGGAAGTGACAGGAGCCCCCCAGGTTAGGTAGTGAGTGACAGGGACCCCCAGGTTAGGTTGTGAGTGACATGGACCCCCAGTTAGGTAGTGAGTGACAGGGACCCCCAGTTAGGTAGTGAGTGACAGGGACACCCAGTTAGGTAGTGAGCGACAGGGACCCCCAGGTTAGGTTGTGTGCAACAGGGACCTCCCAGGTTAGGTTGTGAGCGAGAGGGACCCCCAGTTAGGTAGTGACTGACAGGGACCCCCAGGTTAGGTTGTGAGTGACATGCGCCCCTCCCAGGTTAGGTTGTGAGTGACAGGGACCTCCAGATTAGGTTGTGAGTGACAGGGACCCCCAGGTAAGGTTGTGAGTGACAGGCGCCCCCCAGTTAGGTAGTGAGTGACAGGCGCCCCCCAGTTTAAGTTGTGAGTGACAGGGACTCCCAGGTTAGGTAGTGATTGACAGGCGGCACCCCCCAGGTTAGGCCGCCCCTCCCCCCCTGGCCCGCTCAGGGCCGTTTTTGAGGGCTGGAGGGGTCGCAGCATGAGGGGAGAGCTTGGTGGCATGTCGGTGGGGTGGGGGGAAGGGCCCCCCCTCCCTCACCTCGGGTTCTCCCCTCTGCGCTCCCCTCCAGCATTGAATAAACATTGTATGCAGGCGGAGGTGGCGGGGCAGCGGCGGCAGATACATACCTTCCGTGTGCACCACCGATGCGTCTCTCTCTAGCTTCTGACGCGACTTCCGGTATAAACTTTAATCAAATTTGGGATCACGGGTCTCATCCACCAGGGAATAATGGCACTCTACTCTTACCCCACAGCGAAGGTAGCCTCATATGGATACCTATCAAAAGAATTTAAAATCACGCATGGCTGCCCCCTATCTCCCCTTATCTTCACGCTTGTGATGAAAATATTAGCAACAGCAATACGAGCTGATCCGGACATTAAAGGAGTCTCAATAAATAACCACTCACATAAAATAATGGAATCGTCAAACAACAGAGGCGCCAACAAGCATAAAATATTTAAAAACTGTTTAAAAGGAGGGATGTAGGTGGACTCACCTCCCTCGAGTAAAGACCAGCCAATGAGCCATTGATAAACAACTGTATTATTTATTGGGGATTCTCCAAGTAATGCAACGGGTTTCACGGGCAAAACTCCCGCTTCATCAGGCAATCAGAACGGAGAAAGCATAGGAAGGTCAAGTCCTGGTCAGAGCGACTCACAGAGGTGCTTTGACCAGGACTTGACCTTCCTATGCTTTCTCCGTTCTGATTGCCTGATGAAGCGGACGTTTTGGCCGTGAAATGCGTTGCATTACTTGGAGAATCCCCAATAAATAATACAGTTGTTTATCAATGGCTCATTGGCTGGTCTTTACTCGAGGGAGGTGAGTCCACCTACATCCCTCCTTTTAAACAGTTTTTAAATATTTTATGCTTGTTGGCGCCTCTGTTGTTTGACGATTCCATTGATTAAGTCCACCCTGGGTGGAGGGGTGCATCCCCATTTATTCTTCTTGTCTACAGAGAGCGACATTTTACTACCTGAGTGGGGTCAGGTTATAATTCTCCCCACCTGCCGTTCCAGTGGTTGCCTCTTGCCTGTGTGGTAACCTAATTTTGTGAGTATATCAACCATTGATTTACATTTGTTTCAATTTATCCTGACATACTACACCATATTGGGCTCCCGGTCTCGTTTGTGTTTTTTTTATAAACTCGCATAAAATAGGTCTATTTGCGGACGACACAATAATAGCACTCACCGAGCCTTTAAATTCCCTCCCCCCACTGATGGAGACCTTGGACGGCTTTTCTGGTATTTCATACTACAAGATCAATCAGACTAAGTGCTTTATATTAGATATGCATATTGCTGATCATCACACCGCCCAAATTGTGAAAAACAAATACCCCTTTCCCTGGGCATCCCACTCCATCCCATATCTAGGGATTAATCTCACAAAAAAAAAAAAAAACAACACAGACTTATATAAGGCAAACCACTTACCCTTTCTCGATAAAATGAAAAATGAACTACAGGAGCTAGCAACACATAGCCTTTCCTGGGCTGGCAGAATTATAGCATTTAAAATGCAAACCCTGCCTAAGCTTACATATATCTTCTAAATACAATAATTTCAGAAGGACTTCATTTGAAATGCTGCCATTTTCCCTAACCATGACAGTACAACTTTAGCAATATTTTGTAGTTCTTGAGAAAGATTTTTTAGTAAGGGGAGGAAATTGGACTCATACTCTTTATTGACACATGAAGTAATATTCACCCTTAGATAGGTGAGATATTGTTTGGCCCAATGAAAGGAAAACGTTTCGGAAATCTTTTTCTTAGTAGAGAGGGGGATATTAGTTCCAAGCATCAAGGATTCATTAACTTTATAGTGTGAAACTTTAGAGTATTCTTGAAGGGCGCTGGTTATGTGCAGCAGGGAGTTAGCAGGGCCTCCGACAGTTAAGAGGACATCGTCTGCAAATAATCCTATTTTATGAGAAATGTCTTTGATTGTTATACCCTTTATGCGTCAATATTGAGGGGGACATCGGGCACCCCTGACGGGTACCATTAGTTATATAGAATTTTTGAGAATAAAAACCTGCAACATTCACAATTGCTGACAGAGAAGAGTACAACGACATAATAGCAGAGAATATAGGTCCAACAAAACCAAATTTAGTAAGCACCTCCCGAAGGAAACCTCAATGTACTCTGTCGAAGGCCTTCTCTGCATAGAAAGTAAGAAACAGAAAAGGCCTCCGACAGAGCTCTGTGAATCAAATAAGATTCAAAACTCTTGGAGTCCCATCTGTAACCTGTCTACCTTTAGAAAATCCCACCTGATCCCAATTTATCAGTGTAGGTAAAATATCTAGCAATCTAGTGGCAAGTAATTTCGCAAATATTTTTGTGTCAGAGTTGAGGAGTGAGATCTAAAGTTGGAGGGAGTGTCCGTGGCCTTACCTGGCTTGGGAATAACAGAAATAACTGCTTGAGTGAATTGCTCTTGCATGGAGCCTAGTTTCATAAAGTTATTAAATAAGTCTGTTAATTTGGGGACAAGTAACGTAGCAAAGCACTTAAAATACTCATTGGAGAAGCCATCTGGTCCTGGGGATTTATTAGTTTTAAAGGATTTAATAGTGTGCAAAATTTCCTGGGAATGGATTGGGGTATTTAGTGCAGCAAGTTGTTGAGGGCTTAGGGAAGGTAATTTGATGTTATCTAAGAACTTCCTTATCGAGGGGCGAGTGGGATGGGGAGTACTAGGATCATCTTTCAAATTGTATAAAGGGCTATAGTAATCGCAAAAAGCATTGGCAATATCTACCGGATTATATGAAACATCCTGAGTTTTAGGATGGATCAACTTAGGAATTCTAGTTGTTGCTTGTTTATGCTTAAGCCTTTTAGCCAAAAATTTCCCAGCTCTATTACTGTGTTAGTAATATGTTAGTTTCAGTTTATACATTTGGTATTCATAGTCTGCACACAGTAGTAGTGTTAGTTTGTGTCTTAAGGAAAAACACTCTCGGTTGAGGGAGTCAAAAAATTTAGATTTAATTTGGACCTCCAACATTCTAATTTTTTTCCAGAAAACTATTAATTTTTTCTACAAAGAGAAAGAACCGAGAGCCCAATATGGTGTAGTAAGTCAAGGCAATTGGTATAATGAAAGAGAGTAAGAAATATACTCACAAACCAGGGTTACCTCCAGGCAACCACTGTATAAGCAGGTGAGGAGATTAGCCTGTCCCCACTCAGGATTAAGAAGTTGCTCTCTGTAGAAGAGCAACTTATAATATATACTATATTATACACTGAACAGAGGCGCCAAAAGAGTAAAAACAATATTTAAAATATTTAAAATTGCTTAGGAGGCAGTGGTGGACTTACCTCCCTCAAGCAGACACAATAAACTGTGTGGTTAGACAACAGTAGATTTATTGGTACACTCCAGGAATTTTATACAACGCGTTTCGTAGGTCTATACTAGTGTTGGGCGAACACTAGTGTTGGGCGAACACCTGGATGTTCGGGTTCGGGCCGAACAGGCCGAACATGGGCCAGATGTTCGGCATGTTCGGCCCGAACGCCGAACTCAATGGGAGTCAATGGGACCCCCGAACATGCCCATTTTGGGGGCCCTATGGGGTCGCAGGCATAAGGGGGGAGCATGCCCCGGTCGCGGGGGGGGTCGGAAATTCCCCCCACCCCCTCCGCTAGCGCTCCCCCCTCTGCCCGCTTCCCCATACAAAAAGTTTAAATCAAGTTCAATAGTACCTGGGCTGGTGGCATTGGCTGGCAGTGGAGTGAGGAGGAGGAGGAGTCCGAATAGCAGAGTGACGTTGAGGCCGGGCAGCGGGCGGTTCAGCGCTAGTACCCTTGTGGTACTTCCGCCCTTTCTCTGACCTCACGTCCTCTGCGTGATGACGCATACGAGGGTACGCGTGATGCGTACCCTCGTATGCAGAGGACGTGAGGTCAGAGAAAGGGCGGAAGTACCACAAGGGTACTAGCGCTGAACCGCCCGCTGCCCGGCCTCAACGTCACTCTGCTACTCGGACTCCTCCTCCTCCTCACTCCACTGCCAGCCAATGCCACCAGCCCAGGTACACTACTATTGAACTTGATTTAAACTTTTTTTATGGGGAAGCGGGCAGAGGGGGGAGCGCTAGCGGAGGGGGTGGGGGGAATTTCCGACCCCCCCCGCGATCGGGGCATGCTCCCCCCTTATGCCTGCGACCCCATAGGGGGCCGTATTGCGGCCTGTTCGGCCGAACAGGGCCCTGTTCGCCCGAACAGGGGCCCTGTTCGGCCCTGTTCGGGGGCATACAGAAGTTCGGGGCGAACCCGAACTTAAAAGGCCGAACACCATCAGGTGTTCGGCCGAACTCGAACATCACCCGAACAGGGTGATGTTCTGCAGAACCCGAACAGTGGCGAACACTGTTCGCCCAACACTAGCGAACACCTAGATGTTCGGGTTCGCGAACGTTCGCCGAACATCGCCGCGATGTTCGGGTGTTCGCGCCGAACTCCGAACATAATGGAAGTCAATGGGGACCCGAACTTTCGTGCTTTGTAAAGCTTCCTTACATGCTACATACCCCAAATTTGCAGGGTATGTGCACCTTGGGAGTGGGTACAAGAGGAAAAAAAATATTTGAAAAAGAGCTTATAGTTTTTGAGAAAATTGATTGTAAAGTTTCAAAGGAAAAACTGTCTTTTAAATGTGGAAAATGTCATGTTTCTTTGCACAGGTAACATGCTTTTTGTCGCCATGCAGTCATAAATGTAATACAGAGAAGAGGTTCCAGGAAAAGGGACCGGTAACGCTAACCCAGCACCAGCAGCAGCACACGTGATGGAACAGGGGGAGGCGCAGGAGGAGAAGGCCACGCTTTGAGACACAACAACCCAGGCCTTGCAGGAGGACAAGAAGCGTGCGGATAGCATGCTTTGTACCGCCATGCAGTCATAAATGTAATAAAGATAAGAGGTTCAATAAACAGGGACCGGGCGGCAACGCTAACCCAGCAGCAGCAGACGTGATGGAACAGGAGGAGGCGCAGGAGGAGAAGGCCACGCTTTCAGGCGCAACTCAGGCCTTGCATGAGGACAAAAAAATGCGTGCGCAAAGCAATGCAATGAGTAGTTTTCAGGACACAATGGGCTATTCGGAGGAGCTATTCCCACCCCCACAATCTTCTACCTGTGAAAGGTCAATGGAACAGCCACAAATGTTGTGCCCGGATTCACAACCTTTTTCTGTGGAAAATGCACCTCGCACTGAAATGCAAGGCGAGGCCGAGGATGAACATGACATCAACAACTCAACATGACGCAAAATGGGGGCGGAACAGAAAGCTGCTTTCAATGTTTTGAAGGCCCTAATTGCCTCCGGTGGCCAGTTAGATGCATCATTCATCACACCCAAATCCCAGAGCAATGTGTGCAGGAATTTGAATCGCAGGAGGTGTACCAAGATCATCTGGACAAGTGACCAAGTGACCAAGTGACCAAGTGACAAGTGACCAAGTGACAAGTGACAAAGTGAAAAGTGACAAAGTGACCAGTGACAAAGTGACAAAGTGACAAAGTGACTGACAAAGTGACAAAATGACAAAGTGACAAGTGACAAGTGACAAAGTGACAAGTGACAAAGTGACAAAGTGACAAAATGACAAAGTGACAAAGTGACCAGTGACAAAGTGACAAGTGAGAGGTTGTTCTGGGGAGCTCTACTCCACTGCACACAGTCACATATGAGGAGAGGTCTCGTCGGGACTGCTGATCCTCCTCAGCTTGCTCAAAGCCTTGAGGGTTCCTGAAGATCCTCTGCTTGGAGTTCGCCGGGGTTCAGCTTGGTGTCGGGGCCTCACTCCAAGGTGGCAGATCTTCTGTTGAAGGAAAAAAAAACAAACATTTTTTAAAGTCCAGTACCGCTTCTGAAGGACTCACCAAGAGATGCAGGAGCGCTTCAATCTAGCGCACCATCGCTCGCTGGGTGATGTCCCTCCCTACGCGCTGGAATTCTACGCTGCACATGCTAGCACGCTTTTGTGCAGTGCCGAGGCGCACTCCAGCAGCTAGCTACCAAGCTTCTGTGGATCTGATTGGGCCACCATGTTGGATCTCTGCCAAGTCCTCCAAAATTTTGAGCAATCCACGTTGCTTGTGACTGAGCAGTGACAACTCTACAGTCAGCATTACAATACCACTGCTGTGTTTACTGAAGAAATCAATGTTGAAGATGGAAACCGCTGGCATGATGCAAGTGGGGGAATCTGAAGATGAAAACGATCAGCGTGATGATACCAACATCAGGCAACCTGCCTCAGGAAACGCTGGTCCCAGCTATGACAAAGAACAGGACGAGGAACAGCTGGAGTTGGAGCAGGAATTGGATGCCCCCACTGCCGAGGGACAGAGCGGTGCACGTTGGACTTCCACAATTTAGCGGGAATGGACAGCAGAAGAGGAAGAAAGTGATGCTGGTGACGAATATGGTGCATCACAACAATCACAACGCTCACAAGAACATGAAGACAGAGGAGTCTGGCAGGATTCTCTGGCACACATGGCTCAATTCATGCTAGACTGCATTGAACGCGGCCCGCACAATATTCACTATTCATTATTATTCATTATTCTGGAAAACACCATTTACTGGGTTTATACCCAGTTTATACAAACACAATGTTAAAAAACTGATTGAAGAAAGTGTCAGACAGGTCAAAAATGGAACAATTCCAGCAGGCCCTTGAGGATGGAGACTTTAGAGAGGAGATTGACATCCTCCTCCTTCTCTAGCCAGTTGTACGCCGACAGACTGACTTTAGCAAACCCAGGAGGACCAGGAGGGCAGCAAAGAACACAAGCTGCTGCTAGTGCCCTAAAGGGAATGGTATTGGCAGTGTCCTTGGAGTGGGAACATTTTCTGACACCCATGCAGCAGCCCACAGAACAGCAATCGGGCAGTTCCACGTCCTCCAACACCAATCGCCTGGAGAAGATGGTCAAGGTCTACATGTCAGATGGCGTAGCTGTGTTGAACAATCCATCTGCAGACAGACGGTGAGTGTGACAGGCAGCACAGAAGGACCATGGCGACTCACTCATAGTACCACAGTTTGATAGTGCTGCCCAAAAAATTATATGGATCCGTTGACCCGGGCAGTACTGGGAAGTGGGAACGCAGATTTTAGTACCTAAACACACGATACAACATGTTTTCCGGGGTCGGACTCTGAGGAACATACAGATGGTCCCGATCATCATCCTCATCATACAACTCTTCTCCTGAGTCTGACCCACCCACCACCTCTGCCACCCCAACATCCCCAGACACAGACCCCTCATCGTCCTCAACATTAACTTGGGATGCTGGCCTGAGCCCGACCTCCTCCTCCACATCAGGCCCCATCATCTCCTCAATGGCAGCCCTCAATAATCGCTCTGGCGCCGGACCGATGGACACAACGTTCTCCTCCGGGGAGGGCTGCTGCTGACCACTGGCTGCTGGGGTGGATGTTATAGCTTGCGTGGGGCGTTGGCTGTTGCTGTTGTTGGGAGTGCTGCTCACAGCGGAGGTCTCTGAGGAACTCATGGTGAGCTCATATAGTGGTTGACGTTGAGTGGAGTATTACTGATCCCAGCAATATACACACTGACTGGCAGAGTACGCAATGCTATATAGTGGTTGACGGTGAGTGAAGTACTACAGATCCCAGCAATATACACAGTGACTGGCAGTACAATGGTATGGGTGGGTGAGCAGAGTACTACAGATCCCAGCAATGCTATTTAGTAATGGGGTGACTGAGTGAGCGGCAGTGTACTACTGTTCCCAGCAGACACAGAGTGGCAGTAAACACAATGCTATATAGTGTGCTGGGTGAGCGGTGTACACAGAGTGGCAGTAAACACAATGCTATATAGTGTGGCTGAGCGAGCGGTGTTCTACTGTTCCCAGCAGACACAGAGTGGCAGTAAACACAATGCTATATAGTGTGGCTGAGCGAGCAGTGTACTACTGTTCCCAGCAGACACAGAGTGGCAGTAAACACAATGCTATATAGTGTGGCTGAGCGAGGTACACAGAGTGGCAGTAAACAGAATGCTATATAGTGTGGCTGAGCGAGCGGTGTACTACTATTCCCAGCAGACACAGAGTGGCAGTAAACAGAATGCTATATAGTGTGGCTGAGCGAGCGGTGTTCTACTGTTCCCAGCAGACACAGAGTGGCAGTAAACACAATGCTATATAGTGTGGCTGTGCGAGCCTGTGTACTACTGTTCCCAGCAGACACAGAGTGGCAGTAAACACAATGCTATATAGTGTGGCTGAGCGAGGTACACAGAGTGGCAGTAAACAGAATGCTATATAGTATGGCTGAGCGAGCGGTGTACTACTATTCCCAGCAGACACAGAGTGGCAGTAAACAGAATGCTATATAGTGTGGCTGAGCGAGGTACACAGAGTGGCAGTAAACACAATGCTATATAGTGTGGCTGAGCGAGCGGTGTACTACTATTCCCAGCAGACACAGAGTGGCAGTAAACACAATGCTATATAGTGTGGCTGAGCGAGGTACACAGAGTGGCAGTAAACAGAATGCTATATAGTGTGGCTAAGCGAGCGGTGTACTACTATTCCCAGCAGACACAGAGTGGCAGTAAACAGAATGCTATATAGTGTGGCTGAGCGAGGTACACAGAGTGGCAGTAAACACAATGCTATATAGTGTGGCTGAGCGAGCGGTGTACTACTATTCCCAGCAGACACAGAGTGGCAGTAAACAGAATGCTATATAGTGTGGCTGAGCGAGGTACACAGAGTGGCAGTAAACACAATGCTATATAGTGTGGCTGAGCGAGCGGTGTACTACTATTCCCAGCAGCGACACAATGACTGGGGGGACCCTGGCTAGCGTGGCTGGAGCGCGAACTACCCTACCTGCCTACCCAAAGCTAAACCCACAGACAAATGGCGGAGATATGACGTGGTTCGGGTATTTATTTACCCGAACCACGTGACAGTTCGGCCAATCAGAGCGCGTTCGGGTCCAAACCACGTGACCCGTTCGGCCAATCACAGCGCTAGCCGAACGTTCGGGGAACGTTCGGCCATGCGCTCTTAGTTCGGCCATGTGGCCGAACGGTTTGGCCGAACACCATCAGGTGTTCGGCCGAACTCGAACATCACCCGAACAGGGTGATGTTCTGCAGAACCCGAACAGTGGCGAACACTGTTCGCCCAACACTAGTCTATACCCGCTTCATCAGGCAATGGAGGTAGGAGTACACTATTAGGAACAAAAAGGCACGTATTGGTATGTGATCAGACCCGCAAGATAGATATTCAATTGGTATGGTATGGTATTGATATGTGGTCAGACAAGTAGAAAAGATATTCAAGCAATTTCTTTGTTGAAGTGTGCGTGTGTTTAAATAGAATTGACTGATGTGGGTAAAAAGGTGGGTGCTATAGTGAGGGTTAGGTATAGTAATAGTGCGAGCCATTACAGAATAATCATAATCTCATTATCAAGCCGGCTGACAAGGGGGGAGGGATTGTCATTCTTAACACCAAAGACTATCTGGAGGAAGCAGAACGCCTACTTGGCGATACCAATTACTATGAAATTCTTGATACAGATCCCACCCCAGAGCTCAATACAAATCTCAAATCCTTCATCAATAGTGCATTTTACAATAATATCATTTCCAAAAATGAAAGAAATTACATCATTAATCAACATCCTAAAACTCCATTCTTTTACTACTTGCCCAAGATCCACAAATCCCTCACAAAACCACCGGGACGACCTATTATATCCGGTATAGACTCACCCACCAGTAACCTTTCACGGTTTGTTGATCAACATCTTCAACCACACGTACAATCACTCAGTTCCTATCTAAAAGATTCCACACATCTCATCGAATTTCTCAGTACCATCTCCTGGCAAGACAATTACTCATGGCTTACCTGTGATGTCACCTCCCTATATACCAACATCCCCCACTCATACGGTATTACGGCCATTAAACATTTCCTGTCCACTAACCCTTTAATGCCCGCCAGCCAACAGTCATTTCTAGCAAACTGTACAGAATTCATTTTACAGAACAACATCTTCACTTTTATGGATAAGATATATCATCAGACTAACGGTACAGCGATGGGTTCGTCCTTCGCTCCTTCCTACGCTAATCTCTCTATGGGCCTCCTCGAACTCCAAAAAATGCAGTCTAATAACCCCTATTACAACAATATTATATTCTACAAGCGCTACATTGATGATCTCATTTTCATTTGGCAAGGTAACACTGATCTTATTCCCCTCTTCCTCAATTATTTAAATTGCAATCTGGCTGGACTACAATTCACATCAACACAACTCGATAAGTATCGAATTCCTAGATTTAACACTCTTCATCGAATCCAACCTCATTAAAACAATAGTAATTAGTGAAATAGTAATCCATCATCCAACCATACACAACCTACCACTACTGACTGTCCACGATTCATCACACAATATAATACCCAACACCCTCAGATCCGATCTATTTTAAGAAAAAGATGGGAAATCCTGCTCCAGGACCTATACCTTCGTCCCATCATTCCACCCGCCCCTGCCATCACATTTAGAAGAGCACCCAATCTAAAGAGTCTCCTGGCACCCAGCCGGTTAAGGACACCTGTTTCCAACGATCGCTCAGACAACCAACATACACCCGGATGCTCGCCCTGTATCAACACCAGATGTTTGGCCTGCCCGTTTCTACAAACCACCACTGTATTCCAATCCAAAAACCCCAAACTACAATACCCAATCAAAAACCATTTAACATGCACCTCCAGATATGTCATCTACATTATCTGTTGTCCCTGTCACTTCCAGTACGTGGGTCGGACCACCCAACCTGCATGTAATAGAATTGGACAACACAAAAGAAACATACTTAAAAACTTCCCACTCCACAGCGTATCCAAACACTTCGGCACCCATCACCACAGTGATCCTTCCTTGTTCCGTATCACTCTTATTGAATCTATTGCACAACAACAGCACGACGCTTTTGAAAAACTGAGGGTGAGGGAGATGTTCTGGATTCAAATATTAAAGACCCTCACACCGGAGGGCCTTAATGAACAACTAGAAAAAATCTTTTGATCATATCTGATTACCTTTATTCTTTTAGTCGCCTCTTTTATCATCCTTGTTCTTAGTATTAATTTTATTCAGCCTAATATTTATTATCAAACTGTTGTCGTAGGCATTTTTTTATGTTCTTACTGTTTACCATTCTTTTCTTCCTGAACTTTCTATGACAATGATTGTGTATATATAAAAAAATCGGGACTAACACCCCCACCATAGAACCAATAGAAAAGTTGTTTATCGCATCACTATGTATAACATAATGTCTGCATGCATATATTGGTTGTTTTGCATTTTTTATATATTTTTATCGCGTTGCTTATTATTTTAGAAAAATGTAATTTTTATATATATATATATATTTATTTACATATGTTTATCTTTCCATTCTCTTCCTATTTTATATCCCCCCTTTTTTATACAACCTTTTATCCCCCCTTGTTTCTGTTTTTCATAGAATCATCTGGCTATGTTGAGTAAACCTCATGTTAAATAGAAGTACCCTTTCCACTACACTACCAAAATTGCCCACTAGATGCTGCTAGTATAATGTGATAAAGAGCCATTTTATCATGTCAAATACAAATGATCACAGCTTTTAGATAATAGAACGATCTAGGATAAGTTTACTATCTATGATCAGACACTTTCCTCCTAGATACACTATCTAGATACACCTAGGTTGCCCTCCAAATCCACTTTTACCCTTCATTCCCACCCTAATCACTGTCCTGGCCTCTTGCCCACACACAATATGGCGCAGGACTTCCCCACACATGCGCAATTACAATGCTTGTATTCACGTCAATGCCTCTGGGCGGAAATGATGTAGCTTTTCCATCCTCCCAATGCGGAAGTTAATACGCGTCATCACGTCCTATCCAGCCCCTATTGCGGCGTCATGGTAACAGATCAGCGCACATTAACGATGCGCAATGACAGCGCGTACAATGCCAGTGTGGCAGCCACTGGCCCGCCCATCCTACAGGTGATTGGGGGCGTTCCGTTCAGTACTTAAAGAGCAGGTCAACAACACCTAGGCACAAAGGTGCCAGGTGTGATTCTGACATTCTGCTGGTAAGTTCCACGTTGTTGTTCTCCCTTAGATCTGCCTATCTTTCAACCTCTCCTCACATAACCCCTATTCCTACACTTACTGAAGTATTTCTCTATCCACCTTACAGTTGGTTCCCCTAAAAAAATATATGTTTATGGCTCGCACTATTACTATACCTAACCCTCACTATAGCACCCACCTTTTTACCCACATCAGTCAATTCTATTTAAACACACGCACACTTCAACAAAGAAATCGCTTGAATATCTTTTCTACTTGTCTGACCACATATCAATACCATACCATACCAATTGAATATCTATCTTGCGGGTCTGATCACATACCAATACGTGCCTTTTTGTTCCTAATAGTGTACTCCTACCTCCATTGCCTGATGAAGCGGGTATAGACCTGCGAAACTCGTTGTATAAAATTCCTGGAGTGTACCAATAAATCTACTGTTGTCTAACCACACAGTTTATTGTGTCTGCTTGAGGGAGGTAAGTCCACCACTGCCTCCTAAGCAATTTTAAATATTTTAAATATTGTTTTTACTCTTTTGGCGCCTCTGTTTAGTGTATAATATATTAATTTTTTCTGACTTTTGTCGTTTTGCCCGCGCTCCTAATTGAATGAAAAATCCACATACATAACCTTTATGGGAATTCCACAGACAGTCCACTCCAACATCAGATCCTGAGTTTAGTTCAAAATACTCAACTATCTTACTCTGAATATATGATATGTTGGTGGGGGAATTCAGTAAGGGTGTGTTTCGTCTCCACAAAGGACGATCTGGTCTGTTCCCTGAGATTGTAATAGAAATTAAAATAGAAGCATGGTCTGACCATGTGATAGTATTAATTTTTGCCTCCAAAATTTGTTGTAGCGTTAGACTGTCCGTTAAAAACATGTCTATGCATGGAAATGTCTTGTGGACATGAGAGTAAAAGGAATAGTCTTTTTCTTGTGCGTGACAAGATCTCCACGGATCATACAGATTATCAGATATGAGGATTTTAGCTAAGGACTCCTTTCTCTTTGTGTCCACATTTGAAGTATCTAACTTGGGATCAATAATAGCATTATAATCTCCTCCCATTATTAATGTTCCCTTTCTAGTAGATTGTAATTTATTAAGTAGAGAACGGAGAAAATGCATTTGTCCTGTATTTGGGGCATAAAGGTCTACCAAGGTAAATGTTTCATTGTTCAGGGTGCAGACCAGAATTAAATAGCGTCCTTGGGGGTCAGCTATTCAATGTAGAATTTCCACATTCATATTAGAATGGAAGGCTATAAGAACTCCCCTCTTCTTTTTATGAGAATTCTCAAAAAATATATGTGGAAAAAGAGGATGAGAGCACTTAGGTGCCTTACCTTCAACAAAATGAGACTCCTGTGCAAACAGAACTGAGGCTTTATTACTTATCGCCTCTTTCTATAAACAATTCCTTTTGAAAGGGGAATTTAATCCATGTGCATTTATAGAGAGAAAGCGTTGTTCCATAGTTAACCAGCAGGTAGCAGCATGAGTGAAAGTCTCATAGCATCACCGTTCTCAGCATAGACATGAAAAAGGTATATAGACCAGATACCCCATAACATTAGACCTTACATTATATCTACATTAACTTTTGGGAAATTAATAAGAAAACAAATAACAGAACAAAAAATAAATGACATATTTATATATCGTAGAAAACGAACTAAAGAACATGACTTCATCCTAAAGTCAGTTCAGTAAGTGGGGGCACGAGCACATAACTCTAACAAGGTTCAGAGTTAAGCTCAGGAAAACGGGTGAGACCAAAAATAGTAGGGATCATAGCTGACCATCTCTTGGTAATATTCCCACCGAGAATGTCATGATATGCGTGACTAAGTGATTTTTGGAGAATCATGGGCAGGGAGTTTGGCTCCATTAGAGAGAAAGTTCCAGAGGCACAGTAGGCGTTCACCTTCTTCAGCAGAGGAGATGACATATGTTTTGCCACCTTTATGTAACGATTGGTGTCAGCAAAAACAGATTTTCTGATTATTGGGGATCTGCAGTATCACCAATAATACAGATGTTATACCAGATTATGTGATGATCTGCAGAATCACCAATAATACAAGTATAGCCCCAACCCCAATCTCTGATGCATCCACCTCCACTATGAAAGGGAAAGTGACATCCACGTGTCTCAAAATGGGAGCAAAGCAGAACAAATTTTTCAATGTCGTAAACGCAGAGTGAGCCTCTGCAGTCCAATGATAAGGGTCAGCTCCCTTTTTGGTAAGACTAGTGAGAGGTGACACTACAGAAGAATATCCTTTGATAAACTTCCTGTAATAGTTGGCGAAGCCAAGAAATCTTTGGAGTGCCTTCAATCCAACAGGTTGAGGCCACTCCAAAACAGCAGAGACTTTAGCTGGATCCATAGAGAGACCAGAAGTGGAAATAATATAACCCAAGAAAGGAACCTCAGTGACCTCAAAGACACACTTCTCGAATTTTGCATACAATGAGTTCTGCCTCAGTTTACGTAGCACGAACTTCACGTGTTTGCGATGCTCCGCCAGATTGGGTGAAAAGATCAGTATATCATCCAAATATACTAACACAAATTTCCCCAAAACTTCTCTAAATACTTCATTTATCAACTCCTGGAATATGGCAGGGGCATTACACAACCCGAAGGGCATGATACTCTTAGTGCCCATCGGGTGTGTTGAATGCCATTCATCAATATCTCTGATACGAACCAGGTTGTAAGCCCCCCGTAAATCCAATTTAGAGAATACACTGGCTGGTTTTGGTCACCTGAGAAAACAAATCGTCTATCAAAGGCAATGGATAGCGATTTTTTACTGTGATCTTATTTAGACATCGGTAATCAATACAAGGTCGAAGCCCACCGCCCATTTTCTTAACAAAAAAGAAGCCAGCACCTGCTGGAGATCGAGAAGGACGGATAAAATCTTTGGCCAAATTTTCCTTAATGTACTCCTGCATAGTCAATTTTTCTGGCCCGGACAGATTATAAAGATGGCCTCTAGGGGGCATACAGCCTGATCGTAAGTCAATTGGACAGTCAAAACTCTGATGTGGTGGGAGTTTATCTGCTGATTTGGGACAAAACACATCACAAAATTCTGCATACTGTACTGGAACCCCTTTCACCTGAATCTTGGTGGAGCACACAGCAACCTTCTCCAGACAATGATGATGACAATGGTCTGACCAGCTCATTAGCTGACCTGAAGCCCAGTCAATCTGAGGAGAATGGAGTTGCAGCCAAGGCATACCGAGAATTATGGTGGAGGTAGCCATGTTCAGAACAAGAAACTGCAGTTTCTCCTTATGTAGCACCCCTATAGAACACAACAATGAGGGAGTCTGTGAAAGAGGCTGTCTACACTGTATCGGAGAGTCATCCACAGCAGTAATCAAAATCTGACGGTCTAAAGGTTGTAAAGAAATTCCCAATTTCCTAACAAAACCATAATCTATGAAATTTGCTGCCGAACCTGAATCCACAAATGCTTCTGTGGGCGTGATTTGACCCTCCCAAGTAATGGAGCATGGGATGAGTAAACGATTATTGTGTAGAGGTAAGCACGGCTCGCCTAGGGTATTACCTCCAACTACTACTAGGCTGCAGCGTTTCCCGACTTCTTAGGGCAATTCTGAACAACATGACCCTCCCCAGCACAGTATAGACAGAGTCTTTCTAACCTTCTGCGATTCTTCTCCACTGGAGTTAACCTTAACTGACCGAACTGCATTCGTTCGTCTTGAGATGACGAAGGTGGAGAAGAGGTGTAAGAAGCAGTCCTTACTGTGGTTTTACCATGGGTCTGTTTTTGATAGCGAATGCAGCGATCCACCCGCACCGCTAATGAAATTGCTTCATCTAGAGATTTAGGCTCAGGGTGCCCTAACATCAAATCTGAGACAGCATCGGACAGACCTGACAGAAAACAGTCTAATAAAGCATACATTCCCCATCTGGCTGAAACCGCCCATCTCCCAAATTCAGCGGCGTAAACCTCTACCGGATTTCTACCCTGCCTGAGCATTTTTAACTTCCTCTCAGCTGTGATAGCAATATCCGGATCGTCGTATATAACGGCCATAGCCTTAAAAAATTCCTGAACTGAAGATAGAGCCTCATGCCCTGCCTGTAGACTATAGGCCCATGTTTGAGAATCTCCTGATAACAGGGTCTTTATTAAGGTTACCCTCTGGTTCTCAGATCCTGACAGATTTGGCCTCAACTCAAAATAAGAGAGCACACGATTTCTAAAATTCTGAAAGTCAGACCTATGACCCGAAAACTTCTCGGGTACGGGCATATGTAGATCCGTAACAGTAGGGGGTCGCACTGTATCAATAGCCATTTGAAGTACCTGAATAGTCCCAGACAAATGAGTGATCTGAGTCTGTTGGTTATTAATCACCCCGGTAAGATTGTTTACCGCGGTGGTCAGGACTTCAACCTGGCTACACAGTGCGTCCATAATGTTTGGTCTGCTGTTCTGTAACGATTGGTGTCAGCAAAAACAGATTTTCTGATTATTGGTGATCTGCAGCATCACCAATAATACAGATGTATACCTGATTATATGGTGATCTGCAGAATCACCAATAATACAAGTATCGGAAGACACAGGACACTCTGATGTAAGATAGTGTTTTGGTGCAACAGTAAATATAAATAGAGATACCCACTGTTCCAGAGGAGCTAGTAACTGAGGATATCTCTAAGGACACAATAACAGTGACCCAGCAGGCTGGAGACACTAAGAGTAAATAGGTTCACCCGAGGGGTGGGTGAAACACAGACACAATTTAGAACGATCACTCGAGGAGCGAGTGATTAAGACTGTACTGCAGCTAATCACCTGAGGAGCAGGTGATTCAGACTATACTGCAACTATTCACCTGAAGAGCAGGTGATTCAGACTATACTGCAGCTAATCACCTGAGGAGCAGGTGATTCAGAATAAGAGTCCCTCACCAGGACTAAGTTCCCTGGTGAGGGCAGGAAGGTCAGACAAGCAGAGTCGGCAACACACAGACAGATGAGGTACAAAGACAGAAGACCAAATCAGACTGGTGGACAGGCTGAGTTTGGCAACAAGATCAGATAGGCAAGGTACAGATTCAGCAAGCAGAAAAATAGTCAAGACTAGCAGAAGGTCATAACAAATATACAATCTCAATTAGTACTTTAAGCTATCAACAAGACTGACTAAGTGTGGATCCCCAGCTCCTGCTGGTTCTAGCACACTGTAGGATCTGACTAGGTCTGAGTGCTAACACGTAGCATATGCAACAGCAGACAACCAGCAAATTACAGGCATGTTCTATATATACCAGCAGCGCTCTACAGCGCCGCCCCAATCACTCAGCCAATCAGCAGTACTACTGGAGTCAGCTGACCGACTGATCAGCTGACTCCCTTTCTATTGGCATAAAGGTCCTGTCTCCTGGCGCGCGCGCGCGTAGCCCTAAGTCTGTGAGCAAAGGAAGGATCAGGCAATGTACCAGCTTGCAACTGCGCGGCGGAGTCCGCCGACATAGTGGAGTCCGCAGCCTGTGATGCGGAACCCGCCGGCATGGCGGAGTCTGCCGCCTGTGATGCGGAAACCGTCGGCATGGCGGAGTTCACTGCCTGAGCTGTAGAACCCGCCGCCTGTGATGCGGAACCCACCGCCATACCCCTCCTAGTCCTGGCGGCGTTTTCGCCATTTGTTGCACTTTAGAGAGGATTAATTTGGTTGGAAAACCCCATTTATAGACAATGTGATTGTCGCGTAAAATCTTGGTAAAAGGAGCAAGTGATCTACGCAATGTTAGAGTTGCTTGATATAGGTCTGTAAAAAGTTGAATCCTCTCATAGGGCTCAGGGAGCTTGCCTTTAACTCTCATAAACAGCATAAGTTCTTCTTTGACATGGTAGAATTGAAAACAAATGATCACGTCTCTAGGGACACAGTTTGGGAGGTGTTTAGGTTTAGGTAGGTGGTGAGCTCTAGCAATAATTAATTCCACTTCAGAGAAGTGTGGCAGAACAGCTTTCAACATGTTTTGGATGAATGTCCTTAAATCAATTGCAGAAATAGCTTCTTCTATTCCTCTGAGCTTGAGATTACATCTCCTATTCCTGTCCTCTAGATCTGTGGCCTTAGTTTTCAGCCATTGCAGATCATCAGAGTGGGAATTCACTGAATCAATCATGTCATTGTGCCCTTCAGTTAAGGCAGATACTCTATCTTCAGTAAGGGAGATCCTGTTCCCTAGGGAATCTATTGAGAGTTGTAGCCTGTTGGTAGCTGTAAGCATCTCAGATATTAGAGAGGATTTGAACGACATAAGCATGTCCTTAATAAACACTTGTGTAGCGGCTAGTGTCGTCGGAAACCTCTGATTTTTGGTTTGCGAACCTCCGTGAAAAGTTTGGTTCGTGAAAAAGTTTGCGAACCGCAATAGACTTCAATGGGGAGGCAAACTTTGAAAAAAAGAAAAAATTCTACCGGCTGGAAAGATGATAGAAAACATGTTACAAGGGGTCTAATACCTGGAGGCCGACATGATTGAGTGAAATACACATCAAAAGTCCCAGGCAAAAATCTAGATTGCACATAAACCACTATTTTAAGGTCAATTTTCAATTACAGGCCTGCTCTGTTCCTTCCACCCTTTTCCCAGAGGGAGGAGGGTCTCATCTGCCAGGGAGTATTTTAAAAGCCAGCTTACATACCATGACTGGGAACTGAACTGAAGTATCACTGTGTTGTGGGCAAGTACCTTAACCACTGTACCACCAACACTACTAACTGAAGCTAGCCTAGCATGTACCATTTCTGCTCAATCCAAGAGAAAAAGTTAGACAAGACAAATAACATTTATAGCATACTTTTCTCCTGGCAGACTCAAAGCACCAGAGCTGCAGCCACTAGGGCACACTCTATAGGCAGTAGCAGTGTTAGGAAGACTTTCCTAAGGTCTCTTTCTGAATAGGTGCTGGCTTACTGAACAGACAGAGCCAAGATTCGAAGCCTGGTCTCCTGTGTCAGAGGCAGAGCCCTTAACCATTACACCATCCAGCCACTGCTTAAGGATTTGTAGCCAGGCATGGCCTTGCCTTTTGTGTTCAACAGTTGTCCAAAGAGAACCCCAGATAGCCAGGCACTGTACCACCAACACTACATGCTGAAGCCAGCCTAGCATGTACCATTTATGCTCAATCCATTTGTCAGAATCTCATATTAATGCAGAGAACTGATCATACCCCTAGCCAGACTGTGTACAAAATGTTAAATGGTTTGCAGATAAATTGAGTGAATTTCAAGATCCGTGAGTACGGGCAAAATCAAAATTAGATTGTGTACTTTTTAATGTTATTATTGGAAGTGAGCTGTTTATTCCTACAAGGTTAAAAATGAGATAGTATTGAAGAAATGTTGACATGTTATGCAGTATTGTTGTGTTAGTAAGATCAACCATCTAGGTCAAGATATACACTGCTTAGCTAAGCCTATTTTATACGCAAGATGTTAATCACATAAGTGTTCACACATATCTAATAAGCTGATCAATAAAATACACTTTATTTCAGATTGTATTAAACAGTTAGGCCATAAGCCTTGTGTTAGCCATTACCACTTATAACCACAGGAGGCATCTCTTGTGCCTGCTACTATCACATATAACCACAAGGGGCATCTAGCTAACCCCATCTAAAAATAAAGGGTGAGGTAATGCTATAATAAGAACATGACTTCATGTGAAATCCCCTACCCCGACGCCATATTGGAAAAATTACAATAAAAAGGCCTGGCAGGCTAGCACATTGGAGCATCAAGCCTGAAACTCTACTGAGATGATTGAGGCCTAGCAAGAGACTTACCTTCCATTGTGATTCTGAAACCCAAGAGAGGTAATATGCAATTATTCTTGGTGAATTCTTTGACAAATAGTCTATGCAAAAGTTAAGACTTGTCTTTTTTAAACTTCAGCAGTTTTTTGAGTTTTAGATAACTTTTTTTTATGCTATAAGTATTACTTTTCAAATGCAATTGCAAGCTTAGAAGCAATTATCAAGCTTTGATGGATTAAGATATATCTACTTTAAGTTCTTCATATAAGAATAGAACTTCATATAATCATTTTTAAAGATAAAGCTATATTGTGTGTACCATACACTGTAAAATCTCGAGACAACAATTATCGATGAAGGATAAAAGCTACAGCAGAATATTTGCTATATTGAAATGGACTCTTAACTAAAGGAACTTTGAAAATGTATTTTTTGGATGAATTGACAACAACTGGAGAGCTGTATATTCCTGTATATAAATGCTTTATCTATTTTTCTTAACAAGATAATTTTATAAAATTCAACAGCTGAGTGTTGCGTTTTTCTTTCAGAGGTAAAACTGTTAACCTATAAATATTCTGTTTATAGTGAGCACGTACCCACTTCTGTCTAATCTTGGTTATGACGCTTTAAAGGCTGGTCCTTTACTGAGTTGGTAATCATTTTAAGCAGATATCGATCAGATATTTGACAGATGGCACCCCAGATGTGTTAACAGTTACCCTGGAATTAGATATATTCACTTGATGGAAGCATAGATCATTGTGAATTTTACCCGGGAAATAAGCTAGCAAACTTTTTATATATATTTATGGTCAGAAATGTAAACTGCAACCATAATCTGAAGCAAAGAAGGAAGAATTCTTATGCTTTTTAATCTCAGAGAGGAGATTTTTATAAGCACACTCATGCTACGGTCTATAGAAAACTTTAATAAATAACGGTGAAAGTTATTTTTATCTGAGAAGAAAAGAGCTATATATCCCTGATCCCTATATATCTCTGATGAGAGATTCAAGCAGGATGAATTTAGCAGATTTTTCTTTCAAATACAACATGCCGTTGAGATCTCACAAATACAAAGGAAATATTGGAGAGATATACGGACAATGTTTATAGTTCACAGCTGGACTAAGCGACACTAAAAGGAAGATAGTGCGCAATAGAGGATTCTAGTAACAGTAACATGCCGTATCCCTCAAGAAGAGGAGAAACAGATTCTGTTGATTATTTTACAAGACATTTTTATGATAAATACAGTACTTCATAACGGACAAGTTGTGATGAAGCAAATTCCTATTTTTTCTGCAAGTTAACATAAAGTGCAATGACTCTTTACAAGACTGAAGGCAATGGACTTCATAACTGAATTGTTATTCATTCTTCTGTGTGTCTTCTACTGTGTCAAAAGCTACACTATCAGAACTCTCCTCCAACAAGACAAAACAAACTCTCTCACCAATTCACAGCTCGAAGGAGAGACAAGAGATTTTTTCAGCTGAAAGCTGGAAGGGAAAAAAAAAACAGAAAAAAAAAACGGAGCACGCTACACAAGAAATCAGAAGACACCCAGAACAGGGAGAACTGCAGCAGCTGATAAACAAAAGTCTCATCCACAGTTTGCTCCCCCGCCTTTATAGTAAAAAAACAGCAAATGAACATTCTAGCTATTTTTTTTTCTTTGTTTTTTCACAAGTTTTATAAATACAAATATAAGGAACAGTTTATGCCATAGAAAGATAGAAAGATGGTACAAGGTGCAATCATGAAGATTGAGGTTTTTTATTTTATTTTATTTATTTTTCATTATTTATGTATTTTTATTAAAAAAGCCAAAGTTTTGTGCAAGCAATCACGAAGACTCAGATATAGGGCTGAGATAGTTAGGTATCACACACATATATTAAAGTATAATAAGAGAAGATTTTTATTTTTATGTAGTTTCTACCCTCAAAGGGGGGAATTCTATATATTTTGAGGCTAGAATTGTACAGAGAAGCATTAAGGCATCCTACACGTCAGTAAAGAGACTGTCATTTTTGAAGAATGGAAAAGGTTGCTATCAGGATTTAGAAGTATCACAGGATAATTTATTTTATCTGGCCCACCAAGACTTCAAACAAGCATCCCATGTAAGCCTGAAGAAACTTGCTAAGACAAGCGAAGACAGCTACATGCAAGAAGACTGAGCAAGATGTCAACATGAACAAGCCACTGAATCAGGCTAAGCTAGAAGATCTGATCTGAAACAGCTGAACATCAATACAATTGGGTGGAGTGACCAAAAGAAGTTTGAGGCCTGAAAAGGACTTTGTACTTTAAAAAAAAAAAAACTCTGACCAATGGTTTGAAAAACTGGCTGACAACAGATCAAGATAGCACTAAGACGAGTAGGCCACTTGGGAGACAAGAACCTAACATAGACAAGAAGAGGAAGGGCATTAAGATAAAGTAAATTATCAGGTGTGTGAACAAACTGAAGATATTAGAAGATGAAAATGGTGATTGACTTTACAGATAAAAGCAGTCAAATTAGAAGATGATGAGAAGATTTGAGAGGGAGATTTGAAGATATGGAGATGGTGACACTACTTAAAGGGGAACTTCAGCCTAAACAAACATACTGTCATTCAGGTACATTAGTTATGTTAATTAGAATAGATAGGTAATATAATTTTTTGCCCACCCTGTTTTAAAATAACAGGCAAATGTTTGTGAGTCATGGGGGCTGCCATCTTTGTCATGGGGGCAGCCATCTTTTTGGTTGAAAGGAGGTAACAAGGAGCAGGAGACACAGTTCCAACTGTCCTGTGTCCTGATAACCCCTCCCAGCTGCACACGCTAGGCTTCAAATGTCAAATTCAAAATGTAAAAAAAAAAAAAATGTGCACCAAAACAGCAGAACGAGAGCAACAACATCAGAAATCCCATCATGCTTTGCTCAGCATAAGGGGAAAACTGCCCGGGCAGTTTTCTTCTGTGCAGCTAAAAATGAGGCTTGGATAAGAGAAACAAAGTTCTGATGCTTTGAAACTGTTAAAGAAACACCAGGCCTTTTCAGTGCTGCTGAGTCGATTTTTAGTCCGGAGGTTCACTTTAAGATCTTGAAGAAGATTATCCTGTGATGAAAGAAGATAGCCTACATAATATCTTGAGATGATGACTGAAACATAGAGGAATGTTTTTATTTTTGATTCCATACATAAAGAAGTTTGTGAAGACAGGGAACTTTCTACCTGTGTGGTGATACAAGGACATGCTCTAGCTAAAAGAAGCAGATACCAAGAGACAGAAGAGAGATTTCTACAGTTGAAACAGGAAGATGACTGTTAGAATACTGACATACAGCAACCAAGCTAGTTCTGCAGACATCTGCACTACAACATATGCTCTGTGTGAAAAACAGCAAAGGCCTAGTGTGAAAAGTGAAGCCTAAATGAACAATGATATCTTAAAGATACACAAAGGAGAAAAAGTGAAGTACACTGAATTGAGTTCAGATAAGCTACTAATAAAAAGTGTAATGAAGATGAAAGGACATTATTTTTCTGATAATATACCTTACAAAGAACAAGATAGAAGTCAAGCTAAAGACAAGCCATGACATATGAACACACATATGAAGACATACGTGATGTGCTATTTTGAGGCACTATTTGAAACATGTAATTTTTTCTACAGAAGGAAAAGAAAATACTACTTTTGATTTTTACAGATGAACTACGATAAAGCTAAAAGATACATCAGCAAGGAAAGATTGAGCTTTCTGCTATAACGTGAATACTTGACCAAACAAGTAAAAATACAACTTGCACCTAGTAACATCAAAATAATATTTTTGTTTCAGAATCACATGTGAGAAGGTAGTTATTTTATGCTGAAAGTCACCAAGAATATTGCATATTATATATGTTTTGCCTCTCTTTACTTTTTTATATTTTTAAGGTGCTGAAACTAACATCCTACTCTACAATCCATAAAGATGCCACTATTATGGTGTTGGCTGTGTCTGCCGCTACTACTGCATACTGAAGCAGAACGGCATAATCTACAAGGAAAAATTCAAAATAAATTGATCCTGATGCATCAACAATATGCTCAGCGCTTGAACAAGAGTGACTGTTGGATCTGTTCACATACTCCACTATCTGCAAAAATTATGCCTTACCTAGCAATTCCAGTACCACTAGAAGAATTGGTAAATACTACACATGCAAGTTATGGGACATTTTCTACAGAAAAATTCAATTACTCCATACATGGACTACAATTGACAACATGGATGTATGCCCCCTGATGGACAATTGAAAGAGAAAATCCTGTTCAATTAAACAAAGGACAGTCATACATATGCTTGAACCCTAAAAATTGCAAAAATATTTCTACTGATTCCCAACATCATTTGGGATATACTCCAAAAGGAACACTTTTAAACCTACACTGTAGCTGGGAAAAAGGACTAACTTACAAGTAGTGCAGGCCGAACATGGCCGCGATGTTCGGGTGTTCGACCCGAACTCCGAACATAATGGAAGTCAATGGGGACCCGAACTTTTGTGCTTTGTAAAGCCTCCTTACATGCTACATACCCCAAATTTACAGGGTATGTGCACCTTGGGAGTGGGTACAAGAGGAAATTTTTTTTAGCAAAAATAGCTTATAGTTTTTGAGAAAATCGATTTTAAAGTTTCAAAGGGAAAACTGTCTTTTAAATGCGGGAAATGTCTGTTTTCTTTGCACAGGTAACATGCTTTTTGTCGGCATGCAGTCATAAATGTAATACATATAAGAGGTTCCAGGAAAAGGGACCGGTAACGCTAACCCAGCAGCAGCACACGTGATGGAACAGGAGGAGGGTGGCGCAGGAGGAGAAGGCCACGCTTTGTGAGACACAACAACCCAGGCCTTGCATGAGGACAAGAAGCGTGCGGATAGCATGCTTTGTACCGCCATGCAGTCATAAATGTAATAAAGATAAGTGGTTCAATAAACAGGGACCACGCGGCAACGCTAGCCCAGCAGCAGCAGACGTGATGGAACAGGAGGAGGCGCAGGAGGAGAAGGCCACGCTTTGTGAGACACAACAACCCAGGCCTTGCATGAGGTACCGCCATGCAGTCATAAATGTAATAAAGATAAGTGGTTCAATAAACAGGGACCACGCGGCAACGCTAACCCAGCAGCAGCAGACGTGATGGAACAGGAGGAGGCGCAGGAGGAGAAGGCCACGCTTTGTGAGACACAACAACCCAGGCCTTGCATGAGGACAAGATGCGTGCGGATAGCATGCTTTGTACCGCCATGCAGTCATAAATGTAATAAAGATAAGTGGTTCAATAAACAGGGACCACGCGGCAACGCTAACCCAGCAGCAGCAGACGTGATGAAACAGGAGGAGGCGCAGGAGGAGAAGGCCACGCTTTGTGAGACACAACAACCCAGTGTACACAGAGTGGCAGTACACACAATGCTATATAGTCTGGCTGAGCGGTGTACACAGAGTGGCAGTACACACAATGATATATAGTCTGGCTGAGCCGTGTACACAGAGTGGCAGTACACACAATGCTATATAGTCTGGCTGAGCGGTGTACACAGAGTGGCAGTAAACAATGCTATATATAGCGTGGCTGAGCGAGGTACACAGTGGCAGTACACACAATGCTATATAGTCAGGCTGAGCCGTGTACACAGAGTGTCAGTAAACAATGGTATATAGTCTGGCTGAGCGGTGTACACAGAGTGTCAGTAAACAATGGTATATAGTCTGGCTGAGCGGTGTACACAGAGTGGCAGTAAACACAATGCTATATATAGCGTGGCTGAGCGAGGTGCACAGTGGCAGTACACACAATGCTATATAGTCTGGCTGAGCGGTGTACACAGAGTGTCAGTAAACAATGCTATATATAGCGTGGCTGAGCGAGGTACACAGTGGCAGTACACACAATGCTATATAGTCAGGCTGAGCCGTGTACACAGAGTGTCAGTAAACAATGGTATATAGTCTGGCTGAGCGGTGTACACAGAGTGTCAGTAAACAATGGTATATAGTCTGGCTGAGCGGTGTACACAGAGTGGCTGTAAACACAATGCTATATATAGCGTGGCTGAGCGAGGTGCACAGTGGCAGTACACACAATGCTATATAGTCTGGCTGAGCGGTGTACACAGAGTGGAAGTAAACACAATGCTATATATAGCGTGGCTGAGCGAGGTACACAGTGGCAGTACACACAATGCTATATAGTCAGGCTGAGCCGTGTACACAGAGTGTCAGTAAACAATGGTATATAGTCTGGCTGAGCGGTGTACACAGAGTGTCAGTAAACAATGGTATATAGTCTGGCTGAGCGGTGTACACAGAGTGGCAGTAAACACAATGCTATATATAGCGTGGCTGAGCGAGGTGCACAGTGGCAGTACACACAATGCTATATAGTCAGGCTAAGCCGTGTACACAGAGTGTCAGAAAACACAATGCTATATATAGCGTGGCTGAGCGAGGTGCACAGTGGCAGTTAGTGATGCTCAAATACCCCTTTTTAAAATTCGAGTTTGGTCGAATTCGAATAGTAAATTATTCGAGGTCAGTCGAATATTCGAGTCGAATAATTTTTACTATTCGATTCGACCTCGGACTTCGAGCTCACTATTCGAGTCGGTATTCGAGCTCACTATTCGAGCTGACTATTCGAATTGGCCTTAAATAGCTTCCAACACTTGTTTTGAGGGTGAATGATGCAAGAAACATCTTTTTTTCCAAGTAACAACAGCAAGTGATTATGTGGGGATGTTCCTTTAAAAAAAAATGTGGAAAGAGAAGTTGTGTCCTAAATTTTGTTCAGTAGTGTTACTGTATATACTTGTTCTTCTTCTTCTTCATCGTTCTTCTTCTTCTTCTAGATCTTCTTCTTCTATATCTTCTTCTTCTTCTTCTTCTTCTTCTTCTTCATCTTCTTCTTCTTCTTCTTCTTCATCTTCTTCTTCTTCTTCTTCATCATCTTCTTCTTCTTCTTCTTCATCATCTTCTTCTTCTTCTTCATCATCTTCTTCTTCTTCTTCTTCTTCATCATCTTCTTCTTCTTCTTCTTCATCATCTTCTTCTTCATCTTCTTCTTCATCTTCATCTTCATCTTCTTCTTCTTCTTCATCTTCATCTTCTTCATCTTCTTCTTCTTCATCTTCTTCTTCTTCTTCATCTTCTTCTTCTTCTTCTTCTTCTTCTTCTTCTTCTTCTTCTTCTTCTTCTTCTTCTTCTTCTTCTTCTTCTTCTTCTTCATCTTCTTCTTCTTCTTCTTCATCTTCTTCTTCTTCATCTTCTTCTTCTTCTTCTTCTTCATCTTCTTCTTCTTCATCTTCTTCTTCTTCATCTTCTTCATCTTCTTCTTCTTTTTCATCTTCTTCTTCATCATCTTCTTCATCTTCTTCTTCATCTTCTTCTTCTTCATCTTCTTCATCTTCTTCTTCTTTATCTTCTTCTTCTTTTTCATCTTCTTCTTCATCATCTTCACGTATTTCTCTTTTCAATTTTTTTTTAAAGAAATGCAGCTATTTTTGAGCGTAACAAATAGCTGGTGGGCGCACGCATGTTGGAAGCGCCATTGTATGTGCTCCCTGGCAGTGGAAACACAAAGACAGCAGGAGGTAAATTCAGCAGCAGGAGGAGGAGGATGAGTGTGTGGCAGCAGGCAGTCAATGAGGCAGGCAGCTCGCCGTGACATAATAGCCCTGGTACCTAGCGGTGATACCAGGGCTGTAAATAAACACAACAGGAGGTCCCAGACAGCGGTCGTGCAGCCCACATTGTGTCCAATACACAACTGGGACAACACAGTTTTCAACCCGGGCACCTCAGAAAAATTAAACCTTTTTTTTTTTTTTAATGGTTTGTTTGGTTTTGGTTTTGCAACCAATATAGCTATTGTTTGACGTAATAGCTGGTGGCAGAGTGGCAGCAGAAGGTAATTCTGTGTACCCTGGCAGTGGGAAACACAGACAGACAGCAACAGCAGCAGGAGGAATGGAGGAGTAATGTGAGCAGCTATTGTTTGACGTAATAGCTGGTGGCAGAGTGGCAGCAGAAGGTAAATCATCTGTGTAGTGTACCCTGGCAGTGGGAAACACAGACAGACAGCAGCAGCAGCAGCAGGAGGAGGTATGGAGGAGCAGTGTGAGTGTGGCAGCAGGTAGGCAGCGTGACATAATAGCCCTGGTACCTAGCGGTGATACCAGGGCTGTAAATAAACACAACAGGAGGTCCCAGACAGCGGTCGTGCAGCCCACATTGTGTCCAATACACAACTGGGACAACACAGTTTTCAACCCGGGCACCTCAGAAAAATTAAACCTTTTTTTTTTTTTTTTTTTAATGGTTTTTTGGTTTTTGGTTTTACAACCAATATAGCTATTGTTTGACGTAATAGCTGGTGGCAGAGTGGCAGCAGAAGAAGGTAATTCTGTGTACCCTGGCAGTGGGAAACACAGACAGACAGCAGCAGCAGGAGGAGGAATGGAGGAGTAGGCGAGCAGCTATTGTTTGACGTAATAGCTGGTGGCAGAGTGGCAGCAGAAGGTAAATCATCTGTGTACCCTGGCAGTGGGAAACACAGACAGACAGCAGCAGCAGCAGCAGGAGGAGGTATGGAGGAGCAGTGTGAGTGTGGCAGCAGGTAGGCAGCGTGACATAATAGCCCTGGTACCTAGCGGTGATACCAGGGCTGTAAATAAACACAACAGGAGGTCCCAGACAGCGGTCGTGCAGCCCACATTGTGTCCAATACACAACTGGGACAACACAGTTTTCAACCCGGGCACCTCAGAAAAATTAAACTTTTTTTTTTTTTTTTTAATGGTTTTTTGGTTTTTGGTTTTACAACCAATATAGCTATTGTTTGACGTAATAGCTGGTGGCAGAGTGGCAGCAGAAGAAGGTAATTCTGTGTACCCTGGCAGTGGGAAACACAGACAGACAGCAGAAGGGCAGTACACAGCCGCCCACTGTAGGTGTAAAATGTGTAGCTGCAGGCGACGTAATAGTCAAAGTGAACCAGGCTGGCTTAGTGAGCAGGAGCCAGGAGGTGGTAAAGGGTGGTAAGGCACATTAACGATGGTTCCGGCAGCCAGTTCATGTCCCCCTCTCGCCGACAACAGGGGCCAGGAACTCGCCTTCCACCCACGCCTGGTTCATCTTGAGAAACGTCAGTCTGTCCACAGACTTGTGAGACAGACGTGAGCGTTTCTCGGTGACCACGCCACCAGCTGCACTGAAGCAGCGCTCGGACAGCACGCTGGAAGGGGGGCAGGACAGCACTTCCAGGGCGTACTGCGCCAGCTCGCTCCAGATCTCCATGCGCTTGACCCAATACTCCATGGGATCAACAGGGGCATCGCTGTCAAGCCTGCTGTACGACCCCATGTAGTCAGCCACCATGCGGGTCAGGCGCTGGCTGTGACCGGAGGAGGATGCTGCTGCATGCATCTCCTCTCTAGTCACTGCTGCCGGAGCCTCTACAGTCCTGTAGAGCTCATGGCTGAGAGACAGCAGGTCTGTGGGGCGCTTGCTGCTGCTGGATGCAGGCACCTGCTGCTGCCTCTGTGCTGGCTGCTGGACAGTGGGGGTGGAAGGCTGGGGGAAGGCTTCCTCCAAGCGCTCAACAAGGGCCTGCTGCAAGCTCCTTATTTGTTGCGCTGGGTCTCCTCCTGCAGGCGGCAGGAACTGGCTCAACTTCCCCTTGAGGCGTGGGTCCAACATCATGCTGATCCAGATCTCCTCCCTCTGCTTCATCTGGATCACCCTGGGGTCCCTGCGCAGGCACGTCAGCATGTGCGCTGCCATTGGGAAGAGGCGGGCCACGTCTGCTGGCACATCGACGTCAGTGCTGTCCTCATCCTCCTCCTCTGCCGCCTCATCCTCTCTCCACCCCCGCACCAACTCAGCTGCGCTGTGCTGATCCCCCTCATCAGCAGCCAGGTCAGGGACCTCCACCAAGTCCTCCTCCTCCTCCCCCTCAGAGGTGGACTGCGCAGCTGGTTGCCGCTCCTGCTGGTCCAAGGCTGCCGCTCCTTGTTCCAGCAAAGCATCGAGGGCCCTGTTCAGCAGAGAAACCAGGGGCACCCACTCGCAGACCATAGCATGGTCCCTGCTCACCATGTTTGTGGCCTGCAGGAAGGGAGCCAGCACAAAGCACACCTGCTGCATGTGCCTCCAGTCATCATCGGGGACGATGGACGGGATGTTGCTGGTCTTGTCCCTTCTCTGAGCTGCGGAAACAGTGGCCAGGGTAAGGTACTGTTTGACAGCGTGCCTCTGTTCAACCAGACGCTCCAACATCGCCAGGGTGGAGTTCCAGCGAGTCGGAACGTCAAGGATCAGCCGATGGCGTGGCAGATCCAGCTCCTTTTGCACGTCTTCCAGGCTCGCACAGGCTGCAGCCGAGCGCCGGAAGTGACGCACAACATTCCTTGCCGTTTCCAGCAGTTCGCCCATCCCCTGGTAGGTGCGCAGGAACTTCTGCACCACCAGGTTCAGCACGTGGGCAAGACAGGGGATGTGGGTCAGGTTTCCCCTGTCTATTGCGGCAACCAGATTGGCCCCATTGTCGGCCACCACCTCTCCGACTCTGAGGCCTCTGGGGGTCAGCCAAATCCTCTCCTGCTCCTGGAGTTTGGCCAACACATGGGTTGCCGTCAGCTTGGTCTTCCCAAGGCTGACCAAGTGCAGCAGCGCTTGGCAGTGGCGGGCCTTCACGCTGCTGCTGAGGCGGGGGGTTTGGCCAGGTGTGCCGGAGGATGGCAGAGGATCGGAGGAACCTGCTGCAGTTCCCCTGACCCTGCGGGGTGGCACCACCCACTGTGTTGCTGCTGCTGCTGTGCCCGCTGCTGCTCTCCCATCCTCACCCCCTTCCACCAAGCTGACCCAGTGGACAGTGAAGGACAGGTAGCGGCCTGTCCCGAAGCGGCTGCTCCAGGAGTCCATGGTGACGTGGACCCTTTCACCAACCGCGTGCTCCAGCCCTCGCTCCACATTGGCCATCACAAAGCGGTGCAGTGCAGGAATGGCCTTGCGGGCAAAGAAGTGTCTGCTGGGGAGCTGCCAGTCTGGGGCTGCTCAAGCAAGCAGCGCACGAATGTCGCTCCCCTCCTGCACGAGCGTGTACGGAAGGAGTTGGGAGCACATGGCCCGTGCCAGCAAGCCGTTCAGCTGCCGCACGCGACGGCTGCTGGGAGGCAGAGCCCTAACCACCCCCTGGAAGGACTCGCTCAAAAGGCTCTGGCGTGGCCTTTTGCTGACACAGGAATCAGCAGACACAGCAGAGGAGGCCACTGAGGACTGGCTGCCAGAACAGGCCTCAGTGTCGGCGGCAGGAGTTGCAGAGGGGGGAGGAGCAGTGCGTTTCCGCACTCCTGCTGGTGCTGCTGGAGGAGCAGGAGGGCGGGTGGCTGCTGTTGCTGCTGCTGCTGCTGAAGGCTGTGCAGTGATGGGTGTGGTGCCACTGCCAGCACCAGATGCCTTCAGCCTCTGGAACTCCTCATGCTGGTGGAAATGTTTAGCCGCAAGGTGGTTGATGAGCGAGCTGGTGCAGAACTTTAAGGGGTCTGCACCTCTGCTCAACTTCCGCTGACAGTGGTTGCAAGTGGCGTACTTGCTGTACACAGTGGGCATGGTGAAATATCGCCAGATTGGTGACTTAAACATCCCCCTACGGCATGGAAGCGCTGCTGCCTGTCTCCCTGTGGTGGTTGGGGGGGGTGCTTGGGGGGCTTGGGTGCGGCTGGTGGTGGTACTGGCAGATGCTGCTGCTGCTGCTGCTGAGCCTGAGACACCAGCAGGCTGTGGGACCTGCCTACTGCTGCTGCCAATGCTTGCAATGATGCGCCTCCTTGCAAGGCCCACAAGAGCATCCTCCTCCTCCTCCTCAGAGCTGCTGAGGACGACATCCCCTGGAGGTGGTGGCACCCAGTCTCTGTCTGTCACCGGGTCATCATCATCCTCCCCCTCCTGAAACATGTCCTGCTGGGATGAGGACCCCCCAAACTCCTCTCCTGATGCATGGATGGGCTGCTTGACTGTCGCCACAGTCTTGCTGTCCAATCCCTCATCCCCCAAAGTGCCCATCAGCATCTCCTCCTCAAGATCGCCAACAACAGCAGACAATTTACTCATGATGCCTGGGGTCAAAAGACTGCTGAATGACAGGTCGGCGAGTGACGGTGAACTGGCCTCCTCCCCAGACCCTGCTGGGCGGCTGCTGCGAACAGGGGTGGTGGTGGTGGTGGTGGTGAGGGTGGAGGCCTCGGATGCAGAGCTGATGGCGGGCTGCTCATCCTCCGTCATGAGTTGCACCACAGTGTCTGCATCCTTTTCCTCAATGGGACGTTTCCGACCCGGCTGGAGGAAAATGGGAGCAGGTGCTACACGCTGCTGCTGCTGTGTCTCTGCAGCGTGAGTTGCAGATGCTCCTGCTGGGCGGCGCCCAAGGCGTCCACGGCCAGTGGCTATGGGAGGAATGTTAGCCACTGACGCTGCTGCTGCTGCTGCGGAACTGTGCATGGTGGCGCGCCCGCGGCCGCGGCTTGCCACAATGCTGCTCCCTCTCCTCCTGATTCCCTTGCTGCCCTTCCCCTTGCCCAAACCGCGCTGGCTGCCACTTCCAGACATCTTCAATGTTTTGGGCATATAGAGAAAAGTTTTTTAAAAGGGCGGCTGAAAAGTGGGGTACTTTAATGGAGTGGGTTGGTTGGTGAGGTGACTGAGTGAGTGTCCCCTAGTACAGTAAGTAAGTAGTAACAGTCAGGAAGTACAACTAGCAGTTACAATAATCAGTAGTAATCACAAGTAAATTTAGTGTGTGTACACTCAGACAGTGAGTGCACGCACGCAGGAGCTAGTAGCCTATGGACAGTGACTGAGTGTCCTAGACTCCTAGTACAGTAAGAGTAAGTAGTAACAGTAAGTAGAACTAACTAATTACGATAATCAATCAGCGATCAGAAGGAAATAGAGTGTGTGTTGTGTGTGTACACTCAGACAGTGAGTGCACGCAAGCAGGAGCTAGTAGCCTATGAACACAGTGACTGAGTGTCCTAGACTCCTAGTACAGTAAGAGTAAGTAGTAACAGTAAGTAGAACTAACTAATTACAATAATCAATCAGCGATCAGAAGGAAATGGAGTGTGGGTGTGTGTACACTCAGACAGTGAGTGCACGCACGCAGGAGCTAGTAGCCTATGAACACAGTGACTGAGTGTCCTAGACTCCTAGTACAGTAAGAGTAAGTAGTAACAGTAAGTAGAACTAACTAATTACAATAATCAATCAGCGATCAGAAGGAAATGGAGTGTGGGTGTGTGTACACTCAGACAGTGAGTGCACGCACGCAGGAGCTAGTAGCCTATGAACACAGTGACTGAGTGTCCTAGACTCCTAGTACAGTAAGAGTAAGTAGTAACAGTAAGTAGAACTAACTAATTACAATAATCAATCAGCGATCAGAAGGAAATGGAGTGTGGGTGTGTGTACACTCAGACAGTGAGTGCACGCACGCAGGAGCTAGTAGCCTATGAACACAGTGACTGAGTGTCCTAGACTCCTAGTACAGTAAGAGTAAGTAGTAACAGTAAGTAGAACTAACTAATTACAATAATCAATCAGCGATCAGAAGGAAATGGAGTGTGGGTGTGTGTACACTCAGACAGTGAGTGCACGCACGCAGGAGCTAGTAGCCTATGAACACAGTGACTGAGTGTCCTAGACTCCTAGTACAGTAAGAGTAAGTAGTAACAGTAAGTAGAACTAACTAATTACAATAATCAATCAGCGATCAGAAGGAAATGGAGTGTGGGTGTGTGTACACTCAGACAGTGAGTGCACGCACGCAGGAGCTAGAAGCCTATGAACACAGTGACTGAGTGTCCTAGACTCCTAGTACAGTAAGAGTAAGTAGTAACAGTAAGTAGAACTAACTAATTACAATAATCAATCAGCGATCAGAAGGAAATAGAGTGTGGGTGGTGTGTGTACACTCAGACAGTGAGTGACCGCACGCAGGAGCTAGTAGCCTATGGACAGTGACTCAGTGTCCTAGACTCCTAGTACAGTAAGAGTAAGTAGTAACAGTAAGTAGAACTAACTAATTACAATAATCAATCAGCGATCAGAAGGAAATGGAGTGTGGGTGTGTGTACACTCAGACAGTGAGTGCACGCACGCAGGAGCTAGTAGCCTATGAACACAGTGACTGAGTGTCCTAGACTCCTAGTACAGTAAGAGTAAGTAGTAACAGTAAGTAGAACTAACTAATTACAATAATCAATCAGCGATCAGAAGGAAATAGAGTGTGGGTGGTGTGTGTACACTCAGACAGTGAGTGACTGCACGCAGGAGCTAGTAGCCTATGGACAGTGACTGAGTGTCCTAGACTCCTAGTACAGTAAGAGTAAGTATTAACAGTAAGTACAACTAACTAATTACGATAATCAATCAGCGATCAGAAGGAAATGGAGTGTGGGCGTGTGTACACTCAGACAGTGAGTGCACGCACGCAGGAGCTAGTAGCCTATGAACACAGTGACTGAGTGTCCTAGACTCCTAGTACAGTAAGAGTAAGTAGTAACAGTAAGTAGAACTAACTAATTACGATAATCAATCAGCGATCAGAAGGAAATGGAGTGTGGGTGTGTGTACACTCAGACAGTGAGTGCACGCACGCAGGAGCTAGTAGCCTATGGACAGTGACTGAGTGTCCTAGACTCCTAGTACAGTAAGAGTAAGTAGTAACAGTAAGTACAACTAACTAATTACGATAATCAATCAGCGATCAGAAGGAAATAGAGTGTGTGTTGTGTGTGTACACTCAGACAGTGAGTGCAGTGCGCACATGCAGGAGCTAGTAGCCTATATGAACAGTGACAGTGAGTGTCCCTACGGGTACAGTAAGAGTAAGTAGTAAGTAAGTACAACTAAATAACAATAATCTATCAGTAATCAGAAGGAAATAGAGTGTGTGTACACACAGACAGTGAGTGAGTGCACACACGCAGGAGCTAGCTAGTAGCCTATAAACAGTGACAGTCAGTGAGTGTCCTACTCCTAGTACAGTATAACTACAATACTATTAGTAAAGGACAGCAGAAATACTGGTATAGATGAGAGAAATAAACAGAGGACAGCTGCCCACAGAGGCAAGGCCCCCCTGAGGCCTAAACCTGTAAGCTTGCAGCAGCTGCCTGTCTCTAATGTAACACACAAGCTACTAACTAAAATACAATGTCTATCTAACTAACAACAATATAGGTGTATATGGCAGGTGTAGGTGAGCAAAAACGCTAGGTAAATGATCACAATAGAGCACTTGCTAAGCCAAAGCACAAAGGAGCAACTCTCTCTCTGTACAAGTCTCAGGCAAGCATGGAGAAACGGAACATGGCGGCCGCTATTTATAGGGTAGGGGCTGGCCAGGGTCCCCCTCTGTGATTGGCTCTAAGGACATCAATCTGGGCTATGACGCTATTCGAGCTCGGTACCGAGCTCGAATAGCGCCGGGTTGCTCGAATAGCTCGAATAGTGAATGGGCTATTCGAGTGTACTCGGATAGCCCATTCGAATAGCTCCAGCTATTCGGAGCTCGAATACCGAGCTCGAATAGCTGAAAAAGAGCTTGAATATTCGAGCTACTCGAATATTCGAGCTCTGCTGAGCACCACTAGTGGCAGTACACACAATGCTATATAGTCAGGCTGAGCCGTGTACACAGAGTATCAGTAAACAATGGTATATAGTCTGGCTGAGCGGTGTACACAGAGTGTCAGTAAACAATGGTATATAGTCTGGCTGAGCGGTGTACACAGAGTGGCAGTAAACACAATGCTATATATAGCATGGCTGAGCGAGGTGCACAGTGGCAGTACACACAATGCTATATAGTCAGGCTGAGCCGTGTACACAGAGTGTCAGTAAACAATGGTATATAGTCTGGCTGAGCGGTGTAAACAGAGTGTCAGTAAACAATGGTATATAGTCTGGCTGAGCGGTGTACACAGAGTGGCAGTACACACAATGCTATATATAGCGTGGCTGAGCGAGGTGCACAGTGGCAGTACACACAATGCTATATAGTCAGGCTAAGCCGTGTACACAGAGTGTCAGAAAACACAATGCTATCTATAGCGTGGCTGAGCGAGGTGCACAGTGGCAGTACACACAATGCTATATAGTCAGGCTAAGCCGTGTACACAGAGTGTCAGAAAACACAATGCTATATATAGCGTGGCTGAGCGAGGTGCACAGTGGCAGTACACACAATGCTATATAGCCAGGCTAAGCCGTGTACACAGAGTGTCAGAAAACACAATGCTATATATAGCGTGGCTGAGCGAGGTACACAGTGGCAGTAAACAATGCTATATGTATAGTGTGGCTGAGCGAGCGGTGTACTACTGTTCCCAGCAGCGACACACAATGACTGGGGGGGACCCTGGCTAGCGTGGCTGGAGAGCAAACTACCCTGCCTGCCTACCAAAAGCTAAACCCACAGAGAAATGGCGGAGATATGACGTGGTTCGGGTATTTATTCACCCGAACGACGTGACCGTTCGGCCAATCAGAGCGCGTTCGGGCCCGAACCACGTGACCCGTTCGGCCAATCACAGCGCTAGCCGAACGTTCGGGGAACGTTCGGCCATGCGCTCTTAGTTCGGCCATGTGGCCGAACGGTTTGGCCGAGCACCGTCAGGTGTTCGGCTGAACTCGAACATCACCCGAACAGGGTGATGTTCTGCAGAACCCGAACAGTGGCGAACACTGTTCGCCCAACACTACTTACAAGTTGACTGAAAAAGGAAAACAATATGAAAATTTCTTTGCAAATAAAACTTGGAGAGAACCACTGTTTACTTATGCATTTCAAGGAAGCATCTTGGGACAAATCAAACTGCCATATAACTGGTTCTGGGCTTGTGGAAATACAGCGTACAAGTTATTACCTATAGGTGGAAAAGTAAGGTGTACAATCATTAAATATAGCACCCGCCACTTGGTTTGTCGAGAAAGACCAGATAAGCATTGAGCAAATTTCCAATCATCATATGTACAAGAGAAGTGCTGATGGAACTAAGAAAGGAAGACTCCTTCAAGTACCATGGTATGCAAAAGTTGGTGTGTTTACTGGACTGAGTGGAACAGGAGGACTAACTTTAATAAACTCGCAAAATATAGAATTGCTTGCTGGACTATTTGATAATGTTACAGATGAAATATTTCAGACTATTGGAATAGTGAACGAAGAGTTAAAATGGCATACTAAAATGTTGGCTCAGCATACTCTAATGTTAGACTTTTTAACTGCAGCACAAGGAGGGACATATGCAATTGTAGGAGCAGCTTGTTGCAATTTCATACATCAAAACTATAGTGAAATAATAGAAGGCCACTTGAAACATATGGAAGAAGTGAAAGCCGCCTTCAGAAAGAGAAATTCAGAAATAGTATCTTTGGAGTTTCTCAACCCAGTTAATTGGTTTTCCGGATGGATTGGAAACATGCTAAATACAATTCTTTGCATTATCATTGTTGGAATCGCCATATACATAGGCATTCGTTTGTTTTTCTGCTGCATCAATAAGATGACCACTACCTCTAATACCCCAGAATAAGAATGGAGAAGAGTGCCCTTTAAGTCAAGAATAAGCTGAATATTATGAGAGACATTCAGATAAATGTTCTAGCAGACGTATCAAGAAAGAGACAACTTGCTAGCTAGTTGAAGAAATTGTTCATGAAAAGTGACTCTGTTCTTATCAAATTAATTGATACTAAACTATCCCATTATTTTCATCATCAAAAAACATCCATATAACATACCAGAATTCACATACAAGGATGCTCACAGACTACATCATAACTTTCAAAAGACTTTCAAATCAGCGTAAAGATACTGATCAATTCAAGAGAAAGAATTACTCTATAATGCTGGAAAGATGAAACATGAAGTGGAGAAGCACCTTCAACAATGTGATGTTAGTAAATGTGGTTCATGAAGAACATATTTGAAAACGGCTTACTACAACTGGATACATTGCAAATTGCATTTCCAATAACTTTTCAATGTTTAAGCTCTCAGTATGATATCTACATCAAATGTAAGATGACATCACTACATAGATCCTGCTGGTGAACTACCCAACTACATAGATCCTGCTAGGAACTACACATACTTTGTTCTGCTACATACCATTTGTGAAAGAAACTTTGTGGTATAAGAAAGGTGTCATTAACTGTATTACTACATAATACTAACCAACTAACTAATTAACCTGTTGTAAGCTAACAATAAAATGTTGAATGCATTGTGCTCTAAAAGCATTCAGGAGTCACATCCCATCCATCACATCAATGGTATAATTCCTGTTTATATATTTTCAACTTTAAGTTTCACCACATGTCTTAAAATGGGAAACAACTACACTTTAGAGACACCTGATAATAAGCTTCATCTGATATTCAATGAACTTGATGTTCCACCAATCACGTATAATGCTACAAAGATACCTGTCTGCACAGAAGAGGTTTGGCTATCTGGACCGATCAATCCTCTATCATCAGATGATGAAGGTTCCGATACACCTGGATTAGTGAATGGATATCATGGTCCATCAACCCCTTCCACTGACGGTGATCTTACTCCGACAGTACTAGGAGACTATCCAAGTCAGTCACAGCAGCCTCTGTGATACTAAGATAATCATCATGCTCCAAAAGAAGCAATCTAGGAGCTACATGAAAAGTATAATTGCTGTCAATGCTTTGCTACTATGAAAGTTTTGCACCTGACCTTAAATGGGAACATACTGACTGTGAACTTTTCTTACATATCTACAAAAGCTAACACTGTGATGAAAACTTCAAATTCAAGGATGTCATGGAAAAAGACTATAGACTATCTGGACCAGTAAAATGTATCTAATGGAGAAGATATTAATCAAGGACGGAGACTTTTGACTATGCCACAAAAAAGTGCCACTTAAAGAGCAAAGATTTGCCTGAGAAGAAATTGCACCACTGTGGAATTAGACTTTATACTAAGAGTTAACTACTACCAAAACAAGCAAGATTCTCTCATCTCTCTGCATCCGGGGGTGTCAGAATCTCATATTAATGCAGAGAACTGATCATACCCCTAGCCAGACTGTGTACAAAATGTTAAATGGTTTGCAGATAAATTGAGTGAATTTCAAGATCCGTGAGTACGGGCGAAATCAAAATTAGATTGTGTACTTTTCAATGTTATTATTGGAAGTGAGCTGTTTATTCCTACAAGGTTAAAAATGAGATAGTATTGAAGAAATGTTGACATGTTATGCAGTATTGTTGTGTTAGTAAGATCAACCATCTAGGTCAAGATATACACTGCTTAGCTAAGCCTATTTTATACGCAAGATGTTAATCACATAAGTGTTCACACATATCTAATAAGCTGATCAATAAAATACACTTTATTTCAGATTGTATTAAACAGTTAGGCCATAAGCCTTGTGTTAGCCATTACCACTTATAACCACAGGAGGCATCTCTTGTGCCTGCTACTATCACATATAACCACAAGGGGCATCTAGCTAACCCCATCTAAAAATAAAGGGTGAGGTAATGCTATAATAAGAACATGACTTCATGTGAAATCCCCTACCCCGACGCCATACTGGAAAAATTACAATAAAAAGGCCTGGCAGGCTAGCACATTGGAGCATCAAGCCTGAAACTCTACTGAGATGATTGAGGCCTAGCAAGAGACTGCCTTCCATTGTGATTCTGAAACCCAAGAGAGGTAATATGCAATTATTCTTGGTGAATTCTTTGACAATTAGTCTATGCAAAAGTTAAGACTTGTCTTTTTTAAACTTCAGCAGTTTTTTGAGTTTTAGATAACTTTTTTTTATGCTATAAGTATTACTTTTCAAACGCAATTGCAAGCTTAGAAGCAATTATCAAGCTTTGATGGATTAAGATATATCTACTTTAAGTTCTTCATATAAGAATAGAACTTCATATAATCATTTTTAAAGATAAAGCTATATTGTGTGTACCATACACTGTAAAATCTCGAGACAACAATTATCGATGAAGGATAAAAGCTACAGCAGAATATTTGCTATATTGAAATGGACTCTTAACTAAAGGAACTTTTAAAATGTATTTTTGGATGAAAATGTATTTTTTGGATGAATTGACAACAACTGGAGAGATGTATATTCCTGTATATAAATGCTTTATCTATTTTTCTTAACAAGATAATTTTATAAAATTCAACAGCTGAGTGTTGCATTTTTCTTTCAGAGGTAAAACTGTTAACCTATAAATATTCTGTTTATAGTGAGCACGCACCCACTTCTGTCTAATTTTGGTTATGACGCTTTAAAGGCTGGTCCTTTACTGAGTTGGTAATCATTTTAAGCAGATATCGATCAGATATTTGACACATTTATGCTCAAAAATACAAGAGAGAGAGAGATTAATCTACCTGGCTATCTGGGGTTCTCTTTGGACAACTGTTGAACACAAAAGGCAAGGCCATGCCTGGCTACCAATCCTTAAGCAGTGGCTGGATGGTGTAATGGTTAAGGGCTCTGCCTCTGACACAGAAGACCAGGGTTCGAATCTTGACTCTGTCTGTTCAGTAAGCCAGCACCTATTCAGTAGGAGACCTTAGGCAAGTCTTCCTAACACTGCTGCTGCCTATAGAGTGTGCCATAGTGGCTGCAGCTCTGGTTCTTTGAGTCCGCAAGGAGAAAAGCGTGATATAAATGTTATTTGTCTTGTCTAACTTTTTCTCTTGGATTGAGCAGAAATGGTACATGCTAGGCTAGCTTCAGTTAGCAGTGTAAGTGGTACAGTGGTTAAAGTACTTGCCCACCACACAGTGAAACCTGGGTTCAATTCCCAGCAAATGTGAGTTGGCTTTTATGCTACAAAACCTTAAAGGGAACCTAAACTGAGAAGGATATGGATTTTTCCTTTTAAAATAATACCAGTTGCCTGCATCACCTGCTGATCCTGTGTCTCTAATACTTTTAGCCACAGCCCCTGAACAAGCATGCAGATCAGGTGCTCTGACTGAAGTCAGACTAGATTAGCTGCATGCTTGTTTCAGGGTGTGATTCAGCCACTATTGCAGTCACAGAGATCAGCTGGACTGACAGGCAACTGGTATTGTTTAACAGGAAACATCCATATCACTCTCAGTTAAAGGGGAACTGAAGAGAGAGGTATATGGAGGCTGTCATGCTTATTTCCTTTTAGACAATACCAGTTGCCTGGCAGCCCTGCTGATCCTCTGCCTCTAATACTATTAGCCATAGCCCCTGAACAAGCATGCAGCAGATCAGTTGTTTCAGTGGTTCAGACTTATAAGTCTGATCTGACAAGACTAGCTGCATGCTTGTTTCTGGTTTTAATCAGATACTACTGCAGAGAAATAGACCAGCAGGGCTGCCAGGCAACTGGTATTGATTAAAAGGAAATAAACATGACAGCCTCCATATACCTCTCTCTTCAGTTCCCCTTTAAGGTTCCCTTTAAGCAACCTAATGTTTCTCTTGGATTGAGCAGAAATGGTACATGCTAGGCTGCCTTTAGTTAGTAGTGTTGGTGGTACAGTGGTTAAGGTACTTGCCCACCACACAGTGAGACCTGGGTTCGATTCCCAACTATAGTATATAAGCTGTTTTTTGAAATACTATAATTCCCTGACAGATGAGACCCTCCTCCCTCTGGTAGGAGGGAGGAGGGAATAGATAGGAGGGAGATATACAACAGCCTAATTAAACTCTCCCTAGCAGAGTGTGTGTAGCAGCTGTCCCTTAACTAATTAGTGTAGGCAGACGAGTGAGTAAAATGGCACAAGGACCTTGCCTTTTGTAAGGGGGGGTGGGGTTTCAGGCGTGAGTGCAGTCTGATTGGCAACAATATGCATGCTGACTTTGAAGTAGAGGGACAAAGTTCTGCTCCATAGAGCATTATGGGGTGAATCGAACTTCCGCAAAAGTTCGCCTTTGCATGGCGAACGCGAACCACCAAAGTTCGCCTGGAACCGTTGCTGGCGAACCGTTCTAGTAGCGGCCTGCTCTGTAGCTGGGAAGCTTTCCAGGGGCAGGCTAAGAGGCCGGGGGCTGGGTAGGAAGAGAGGCCTACCGTGCTGCAAGAGTCTCCTAGCTTCTGCTATGATTTCAGCGGGCTCCTTGATGAGGGAGAGGATGGGCTCTGGGAGTCATCATCCAGCAGAGAAGTCGTTTCGGGGCCTGTCTCTGCTCTGGCTGAGAAGGAAGGTTGGCTTATGTTGTTCCTCCCGGAGACTGCATGATCGGTGCCATCTTTAGATGATGTGCGACGTTGAATGGAGGAGAAGAAGTCCGGCAGCTTTTGGAGTTTGGCAGGGCCGGTTTTCTTGTGTTTTCGGGAGGTATCCAAGTCCATTGCAGCTTCCCCCGCCAGATCCTCTATCTGAGGCTTAGATGCCATGGCTTTCCGCCGCTGTGAGCCGCTTATTAGGGAGATGGAGAGCGGAGCTCAGCAATCAGGCGTCCATTCAGCTAGACATGCTGGACACGCCCCTCGGAAAGAGTTAATCTTAAATGTAATTGTGGGACTTTTTATTAAAAAAAATATAAGTAGTTGTTATTTTACTATTTGGCCACAAGATGTCCTCGTGCATTACTTTCTGTTGCATACTATTGGTACACTAAACAGGAAACAATTCATGGCCACGTTGCTTTTGGTTTCTGTGAATGGTCGCGGCATCTTATTGATTGCCGGCGATCATTCACATGGGGACTTGGATTAATGAATGAGAACTGCACTCCCATTTATTCCTCCCCCTCTAGGAGGGAACGAGCGGTAGTGTATGGCGGCAAGGGAGGAGTATCTACTTCCCTGCAAGGTAAAACAAGAATGTTGATACTCGTCCTGGTGGAGGGGAAGTGGTTAAGCTTGGTCACCTCCTCTCACTCTTGCATCTAGGACTTCTCATGGGCTGTCCCTCTCATTTGGAACTCTCTCCCACAGCCTGCCTATCATGCTCCATGCCTGGAATTCTTCAAACCTACTCTAAAAACACACCTATTTAGACAAGCCTATAATTAGCTATCAGTACCAATGGAAGTTCACTGCCCCATCCCCTGTGTTTCTTTCCCTATTATTTCCACTCGCTACCCTCTAGATTGTATGCTTGCAAGGGCAGGGACCTCCTACTAGTGTTTCTTATATTTCTGTAATTTACCATATGAGCATGTACCACGTTTATCAGTAAGTGCTACCGATATTCTACTATTGGCTTTATCTCGGCACCTTGATTTCATGTACGCTAAAAAAAAGTGCTACATGTGATATTGTGCAAAATAACCTAATAATATAGGTATAATCAATAAATCAATGAGCAAAGGGCTAGTCCTGTACCTGCAGTTTATAACAATGTAATTACAATCCAATAGTTCTATAATTTATGAAGACTAAGGAAATTCATAAACTGCATAAAACATTCAATAAGAGTGCAATAATATATCTGGGATGGAGTGTCATAGAAGTGCTCTGGCAAAGCAAGGTACAAATGAGCAAGCAATAAGGACTGATGCTTAGCCTGGGAGTGAATGGGGGAAACAAGAACCAATATCCAGGTGCAGCAACACAGGAATCCTATCTCCAGACCAGGCAGTCCGACATGCTTCCCGACTGTAACATTGACTTTCTGAGAGCACAAATGCCGGTATTATATTATTATACTGGGTCAGCCATCAGCTAAGGGAGGAAGGTGTGAATTAAGATAACATTGCTTACTGACTAAATGTAAATTATTTGTAGAGGAAGCTTTCAAGAAAATAGTAACCCCTTCTTCAGACTCTCCCCCTGTGTACTTCACAGATAATCCTTCTAATGTATATGTGAAGAAACGCGGAAAAGCCGCCGCAAGTACTCAGAGTGAGGCGGCTGTTTCCGCGTCCAACAGGGCGGCACAATGCGAAGAAACCGCCGCATGCCGCATGGGCAGAGCGGTGGAGTCCGCGTTGGATGCGGCGGATTGCACGCATGGCAATACGGCAAACATCGTGGTTGGACACGGGGAAGCCGCCGCTGGCTTAGAGAGCGGTGCGGCGACCCCCGCGCCCGAAGTGGCAGATACATTGCAAATCATGTCTGGTGTGGCTGGGACTGCTAGTCCACACAGGTTCAGAAGGACGCGTGCGCGCGCTCTGAGGCAGAGCTTATATGACAGCCAGAGAAGAGTCAGCTGACCAAGCTGGTCAGCTGACATTTTCACCACCTTCCATTGGTCCAGCACTTAGGGGTGGCGCTGGTGAGCGCTATGGTATATATACTGGGTGCTGGTCATTTCTCTAGTGTCTGGCGTTGCGATCACTACGTGGTAGCACTCAGACCTTGTCTGTATCTGTGTTCTAGCATAGTTTCCAAAGGTGTTGACGATCAAGGACCACACACCTTAGCGTTAGGAATATTGATCTGTATTTTTTGTTATGACCTTTTGCCTGCCTGACTATTCCTCTGAACTCTGATTCTGTACCCTGCTATTTCTGATATCCTGTTGCCGAACTCTGCTCATTCCTGAACTCTGTATTTGCCTCCTGACTCTGTACCTCGCTATTCTGATACCCTGTTGCCAAACCCTGCCTGTCCATTGGATTACGTATCTGTCTCCTGAATCTGTACATGATCTGTCTGTGTGTTAACGACCTGGCTTGCCTGACCTCGAGAACTGGCCTTACTGTTAGAGGCAGTTCCCAGACCTGTTAGTGACACCCCCTCACTGGTGTCACTCACGCTCTGTCCTTCCTACACTCAGCCTAGCCCCTCCCCCCGGGAGAGTCTAGGCCGACGGAAGGAACATACTCCTGTGCAGTACTCCTTACTGCTCCTGTACCATCTCCTAAGGTGCAGTACTCAAAGTATTATTGTTGCACCTAACACTCTCATCTCTCAGGTGTCCAGAGGTTAGTAGATATATCTGATTATTGGTGATACTGCAGATCATCAATAATCGGGTATATTCTGCATTCTCGGTGATACTGCAGATCACCGGTAATCAGATCCTCTCTGTGTTACACCGATCGTTACAGAACACCAGACCAAAATGCAAATGGACGCACACACTGACCGTCTGGGCGCACTTGCCACTTCGGTGGAAAACATCAACCAAGTGCTGGGTAGTCACAAGACCATGATTGAGGCCTTGTCTGGTTCTTTACAAACCCTCCAGACAGCAGTGGATGAGGTGCGATCCCCTCCTAGCTCTGACATCCGTTTACCTGTGCCTGAGAAATTTTCTGGTCATAGATCTGACTTCCGAAATTTTCGAATTAGAGTGTTATCTTACTTTGAGTTGAGACCCCGATATTCGGGAACTGTGGCCCAAAGGGTCACATTTATTAAGACCCTGTTATCAGCTGACTCTCAGACGTGGGCGTACAGTTTGCCCACCGGAGACGAAGCCCTCTCATCAGTGGATGAATTTTTTAAAGCGATGGCAGTAATTTACGACGACCCAGACCTTGCTGCGACTTCTGAGCGGAAGCTCAAGTTTTTTGCGTCAAGGCAAGGGTCCGGTCGAGGATTACGCAGCTGAATTTAGGAGGTGGTCAGTTTCAGCCAGGTGGGACACCTATGCCCTCTTAGACTGTTTTCTATCAGGGTTGTCAGATGAGGTCTCAGATCTCATGTTGAGTCTGCCGGAACCGAAAACTGTCGGTGAGGCCATTACATCGGCCATTCGAGTCGACCGTAGGCTGCGCTATCAGAGACAGACCCAGGGTAGTAGTCATGTAAAGATGGTGTCCTACGCTGCGCCTCCAGTAACTCCACCTCCTCCCGTCTCGCCTCCACCCGAACCAATGCAGATTGGTCGATCAAAACTATCCCAAGTGGAGCGAAGACGTAGGATGTCTGAGCAGCTGTGTCTTTACTGCGCAGAGAGGGGTCATCGAGTACGTAATTGCCCTAACAAGTTGGGAAACGCTACCGCCTAGGAGTTGTAGGGGGTAACACCCTAGGCGCGCGACTTTTACCCCTAGAAGAGAAACGGTTACTTCTTCCTTGTACGGTTACGTGGGAAGATAAAACTGAGGTTTCTGAAGCTTTTGTTGATTCAGGCTCTGCAGCTAATTTTATAGATTTCGAATTTGCTAAAAAATTGGGTATTCCGCTCACCCCGGTAAAATCACCCATTCAGGTTACGGCAGTAGATGATTCCCCCCTGCAAAGTAATCATCCGCTGTCTCAGACACCAGAGGTGGAAGTCACTATAGGGGTGCTACATAAGGAGAAACTGCAGTTTTTTGTGTTACATATGACCACCTCCACAGTCATCCTTGGCATGCCATGGTTGCACCTCACTCCCCACAGATCAATTGGACCACTGGGCAGTTAACTAGCTGGTCAACTCATTGTTTCCAGCAGTGTTTAGGGAAGGTGACATTGGGCCAGACCAGGATTCATTTGGAGGGGGTTCCAGTACAATATTCCGAGTATTCAGATGTGTTCTGTCCCAAGGCTGCGGATAAGTTACCGTCACATCGCCCATTTGATTGCCCCATCGATCTCTGATCTGGTTGTATGCCCCCAAGGGGTCATCTTTACAATTTGTCTGGGCCAGAGAAATTGGCCATGCAGGAGTACATTCGTGAGAATTTAGCCAAGGGGTTCATTCGCCCTTCTCGGTCGCCCGCTGGCGCAGGGTTCTTTTTTGTTAAAAAGAAAGACGGTGGCCTGCGGCCATGCATAGATTACCGGGGCCTGAATAAAATCACAGTAAAGAATTGCTACCCTTTGCCCCTGATAGATGACCTGTTTACAAAAGTTACCAACGCTAAAATATTTTCGAAGTTAGATTTACGGGGTGCATACAACCTGGTGCGGATCAGAAAAGGCGATGAATGGAAGACGGCCTTTAACACGCCCGACGGGCATTACGAGTACTTAGTGATGCCCTTCGGGCTGTGTAACGCCCCGGCCGTCTTCCAGGAATTGATTAATGAGGTATTCAGGGAGGTGTTGGGCAAATTCGTGTTAGTATACCTGGATGATATACTTATTTTTTCAAACAACCTCTCTGAGCACAGATCACATGTCAAATTTGTATTGGACAAACTCAGACAAAACCTACTTTACGCTAAATTGGAGAAATGCATCTTCGAGGTAACATCTGTCACCTTTTTAGGGTACATAATTTCCACCTCGGGCCTGTCGATGGACCCTGCCAAGGTCTCTGCTGTGCTGGAATGGCCTCAACCTGTGGGGTTAAAATCTCTTCAGAGATTCTTAGGCTTTGCTAATTACTATAGAAGGTTTATAAGGGGGTACTCCACTGTCATTGCACCCCTCACCAGTCTCACTAAAAAAGGGGCAGATACTACCCACTGGTCTTCAGAAGCCCTACAAGCATTCTCCACTTTAAAAGACTTGTTTTGCTCTGCACCCATCCTGAGACACGTTGACACTTCCTACCCCTTTATTGTTGAGGTGGACGCCTCGGAGGTCGGAGTAGGGGCTGTGCTGTCTCAGCGGTCAGGGTTAAAGGGTAGATTGCACCCGTGCGCCTATTTTTCTCGTAGGTTCTCTCCGGCAGAGATAAACTACGACATAGGCAACAGGGAGCTCCTGGCCATCAAGTTAGCCTTTGAGGAATGGTGTCATTGGTTGGAAGGAGCAGAACATACGATCACAGTTTATACTGATCACAAAAATTTGGAATACATCGAGGGAGCTAAGAGATTAAGCCCCCGTCAGGCTCGATGGTCTTTGTTCTTCTCGAGGTCCAGATTTATAATTACGTACACTCCAGGTAGCAAGAATATCAAGGCAGATGCCCTGTCCAGATGCTTTGAGCCAGAGACAGCACAGCCCTCTACCCCAGAGACCATTGTCCCGCAAAGACTGGTACTAGCAACAACTGAGACATGGGAAGACTGGACGGAGACCTTAGGGCCCTTTCAGCAAGATGTCCCGGAAGGGAAGCCTGAAGGGGTTATGTTTATAACACTGCCATTCCGTCTTCAGATCTTACAGATGTTCCATTCACACAAAAATGCGGGACACCCTGGGTCCTCCAGAACACAGGATCTGGTTGCCAGGTGTGCTTGGTGGCCTTCTCTGGCAATGGATTGCAAGGAGTTTGTTAGAGAGTGTACAGTGTGTGCAAAAAGTAAACCCTCCCGGCTGGCACCTGTGGTAACGTTGCAGCCCTTGCCCACCCCGAGTGAGCCGTGGACCCACTTGTCCATGGATTTTGTGGGTGAGCTTCCCAGGTCTGAGGGCATGTCGGTCATTTGGGTGGTAGTCGACCGCTTTAGTAAAATGGCCCATTTTGTGCCCTTGAAAGGACTCCCCTCGGCCCAGGAGTTGGCCGATTTGTTCATCATCCACGTTTTCTGATTGCATGGCATTCCGGAAAACATTGTGTCGGATCGGGGAGTCCAATTTGTTTCAAAATTTTGGAGGGCATTTTGTCACCAAATGGGCATGGAACTGTCATTTTCATCGGGCTACCACCCACAGACCAATGGTCAGACTGAGAGAGTCAACCAATCATTGGAACAATTTTTGAGGTGTTACGTTGCAGAAGCACAAAATGATTGGGTCAAGTTTTTGCCCTTTGCAGAATTTGCGCACAATAATTTGAAAAGTTCTTCCACAGGATTTTGTCCATTTCAGATAGTTACTGGGAAGCTGCCCAAATTTTCCCCATTGCCAATCGCTTCTACTCCGTTTCCAGCTCTGGAGGCCTGGCAAGAGTCATTTAAGGACGTGTGGTGGATTGTGAAAAATAATTTGGAGAAGGCGTTCCAAAGTCAGAAAGGTCAAGCTGACAAAAAACATTCCTTAGAGTGGAAGTTTCAACCAGGAGACTTAGTCTGGGTGTCCACACGTCACTTGACCTTGAAACAGCCTTCAGCCAAATTGGGGCCCAGGTTTGTGAGTCCATTTCCAGTAACTAGAAAGATCAATAATGTTACTTATGCTATTGATCTTCCGGTCAGTATGCGTGGCGTAAGATCCTTTCATGTGTCTCTGCTTAAGCCAGCAGTCCATGTAGGTCCCACGCCTCCTCCTCCTGTGATGATAGATGACTATCCTGAGTATGAGGTAGAAAAGATTTTAGACTCACGCATAGTTCAGAACTCAGTACAATATCTGGTTCATTGGAAAGGGTATGGTATTGAGGAGAGATCATGGGTACCTGAATGTCGCATGCACGCTGACAAACTGAGAAGGGAATTCCACGCTTTACATCCTGAGAAGCCTGGAAGGAGCTGTCCAGAGTCCACTCCCCAGGGGGGCGGGGTACTGTGAAGAAACACAGAAAAGCCGCTGCAAGTACTCAGAGTGAGGCGGCTGTTTCCGCGTCCAACAGGGCGGCACAACGCGAAGAAACCGCCGCATGCCGCATGGGCAGAGCGGTGGAGTCCGCGTTGGATGCGGCGGATTGCACGCATGGCAATATGGCAAACATCGTGGTTGGACACGGGGAAGCCGCCGCTGGCTTAGAGAGCGGTGCGGCGACCCCCGCGCCCGAAGCGGCAGATACATTGCAAAACATGTCTGGTGTGGCTGGGACTGCTAGTCCACACAGGTTCAGAAGGACGCGCGCACGCGCTCTGAGGCAGAGCTTATATGACAGCCAGAGAAGAGTCAGCTGACCAAGCTGGTCAGCTGACAATTTTACCACCTTCCATTGGTCCAGCACTTAGGGGTGGCGCTGGTGAGCGCTGTGGTATATATACTGGGTGCTGGTCACTTCTCTGGTGTCTGGCGTTGCGATCACTACGTGGTAGCACTCAGACCTTATCTGTATCTGTGTTCTAGCATAGTTTCCAAAGGTGTTGACGATCAAGGACCTCACACCTTAGCGTTAGGAATATTGATCTGTATTTTTTGTTATGACCTTTTGCCTGCCTGACTATTCCTCTGAACTCTGATTCTGTACCCTGCTATTTCTGATATCCTGTTGCCGAACTCTGCTCGTTCCTGAACTCTGTATTTGCCTCCTGACTCTGTACCTCGCTATTCTGATACCCTGTTGCCAAACCCTGCCTGTCCATTGGATTACGTATCTGTCTCCTGAATCTGTACATTATCTGTCTGTGTGTTAACGACCTGGCTTGCCCGACCTCGAGAACTGGCCTTACTGTTAGAGGCAGTTCCCAGACCTGTTAGTGACACCCCCTCACTGGTGTCACTCACGCTCTGTCCTTCCTACACTCAGCCTAGCTCCTCCCCCCGGGAGAGTCTAGGTCGACAGAAGGAGCATACTCCTGTGCAGTACTCCTTACTGCTCCTGTACCATCTCCTAAGGTGCAGTACTCAAAGTATTATTGTTGCACCTAACACTCTCATCTCTCAGGTGTCCAGAGGTTAGTAGATATATCTGATTATCAGTGATACTGCAGATCATCAATAATCGGGTATATTCTGCATTCTCGGTGATACTGCAGATCACCGGTAATCAGATCCTCTCTGTGTTACACCGATTGTTACAGTATACTAATCAGCATGATTGCTTGGAGTATTGTGCTGTGTTGGAGTTTGGTGTTGTTTGTTCCCTGGACAAGACTCCTTCTGTTTCCCTTACCTGGGTATAGCCGTACACACGCAACAGCCGGGCTATTTGTACAGTGGTGCCAGATCTAAGATCTCCAATAAAACCCATCACATTGTGCTTCTCCATACAGGAGTAATTTGGGTCTGACCTCGTGTGGCCACACAATATCTGCAGAACATTTCTTATAGCTTTATTTATATGTCCACAAGAATCATACAGGTGATATCCCAGAGTCACATTAGGCAAAATATCATCACTACTGTTTATCTGTTCAATGGCAAATTTAAAGGCCAGAATATGTTTGTGTTCTCTTGGATTATTCCTGTAAAAAGACAAATATAATGAGATTTATCAATATGGAAATACAGGCATGGCGGTGCTAGTGATGGAGAGCATTCCAAAACATACGTTTTGCCGCAATAATACATTTTGGTGATACCATCAGTCACTGAATAACTGTAAATGCAGGAAGTTAAAGAACAAGAACGGGACTGTAGGTTTGCTCTTAACCTGAATCCATTCTTAAGTGTAAGCAATGTGCCTCAAGTGCCCCCCTCTGTGTCTCCTTATGTTCCCCTGTGACACAGATGCCCCCCTTTTTTCAAACTCAGACGCATAAGTAGTATGAGCAAGACTTGTCAACTAATGGCTTTGCAGCCTTGAGTAGTCGCACATCAGGGTTGAACAGTACCGTCGTCATAGTTTGAAGAAACACATATTTTTTTATGTATCTATACATTTGCAATCTTTATTGAAGAATTGTTTATACAGTATGCCAAAAAGTATTTGTATCTCTTTGCTAACTTGTGTTTTCCTCTACCCCCTCCCACCAGGCTATTCTTTCCACATGGCATATCTGAGTTACTCTCTCCGCCGTCTTTACCACCCACCCACCTCCTCCATCACCATTGCCTCACAAGGCGGTATGTAACCCACAAGACCACGTTGAAAGGACCCTATGTGATTGACTTGTCACTGCTGAAATAAACACAGATGTTAAAGGACGGAAGGTGCGCGTATATATTTTTCTTTTCTCCATAATCAAGGCATATCTGAGTTCGCCTGCCGAGGGTTACAGAGGGAATTTATCAAGATTTCTTGCCCTAACATCATGCATATGTAGCATTCAGATCCATTCAATCTTACTGCTGGAGATTGTTATGGTTCTACCTTGGCAGAAAAAAAGAAAGGGTCCCGAAACTCCCGAGTAAATTCACACATACCCAAAAATGTCCCTACAACCTCAGCATTGTTCTATTGTCGCCTCTTCCCCCACCACTCACCCTCTATGTCCACCCCTCATTGACTTATTCAGATGCCTTGTGTTTCACCCAAATATTGTACTGAAATTGCTTGCCAAGTGTTTCTACAGGACCTAACCCGTTGGGAACAAACTGAGTCAGTTAGTTGGTCTATTTTATCAGTGTCTGCATGCACTTCGCAGCCATGTAACAGATCCATTCTGCTGACCCGTTCTTCCAGGTTAGGGGGGATTGGATCTTTCCACTTATCCACTATAATTTTTTTTTTCACAAGAATCACAACCATTGTTCCAACTTCCTTAATTAAAGTACTGCCTTTACTACAGGCAGCATCCGAGATGCTGAAAATGGCTTCAGATGCTGAAAGCTTAAAGCCCCCTTCTAGTAGGTTTCTGATAAAATTAAATATTTCTTCCCAAAAGATCTTAACTGCAGGACAAGTCCACCACATACTCAGCTCTGCCCCGCCCTCCTGCCCACACCTCCAGCACACCTCCCTGCATGGGGAGAATTTTTTGAATACGGGCTGGTGTAATAAGCCATCTGGTGCTAGTCTTAAACTGAGTGAGTTGTAAGCCTGCATCTTGTGTCATCCAATTGTTGCGGCAAATGTTGGACCATTTGCTGTTAAGCGAACAGCTGAGGTCACTTTCCCATTTTGCGCAGTAGTGCGGAGTGTACTTAAAGCTCTCCCTAAGTTTAATAAGTTAATTTAGTCTAGACAGTGTTTTTTCTATGTTTTTTTTATTTTATTTAGGAGAATATATTTTTCCAAAATATTTAGCTCCTCCCTTATTTTAGTATATTTGAAATTGTGCTTGGATTAGACCTCATACCCCCAAACACCAAATTGAGTTATCACAAATTTGACTCTGCCCACTTACAAATTGACTCAGGATCATGATCACGGGTAGAAAGAGGTGTCCGAGTTGAGTACGGCTTCGAGTCGAATAACCACATATAATCACGAGTGGTATTTGTGATTAAAAACTCACCAACTTTAAAGGTTAATAGCAAAGACCCCTTACATGGTAGAAACACCAAACTTGCCAGATCTGTTAAGGAGAACAGTGGGAACAAGAGGAACATTTTTTTATTTTTTTCAAAAAGACCTTATAGTTTTGGACAAAACCGATTTTAAATGTTCAAAGGAAAAAATTATACATTTACATACGGTAAATATATTAACTGTCATTTACCACATTTCAATGTATACTTTTTTCTAGGGGTGGGACGACGAATCCGGCGAATCCACAAATCCCTCGAATATTAGGAAATATTCGAGATTCGTGGATTCGAATCCCGACGCCATTTTCCACTATACGAATCCGCCGAATCCTGACGCCGCATCGCTGCGCATCCGCCGCTCGCACTCGTCCTCCTCCGACCTCCTCCGACCCCCCCGCGCCTCCTCCGCTCGCCCCCCCTGCCCGCATCCACTCCCCTATCCATAGCGGAGCGCAGAGCGGCAGACCTCTCGCCGACTTCCTGGTTCCCCCTAGTGACCGGCTCTTACAATGACGTCATTAGTAAGAGCCGGTCCGGCCACTAGAGGGAACAGGGAAGTAACGAAGAGGTCTGCCGCTCTGCGCTCCACGGGAAAGGTGAGTAGATTATGCAGGGGTGAGCGGAGGAGGCACGGGAGACGGAGGGGGCCGTGGGGGGGTTGGCGGGGGAGGGGGGTTCTATCTACCTACCTACCACTATCCCTACCTACCTACAGGCCGCTATACCTACCTACCTACAGGCCCCTATACCTACCTAAAGGCCCCCTATACGCACCTACCTGCCTACCTAAAGGCCCCTATACCTACCTAAAGGCCCCTATACCTACCTACCTAAAGGCCCCTATACCTACCTACCTACCTAATGGCCCCTATACCTACCTACCTACAGGCCACTATACCTACCTACAGGCCTCAATACCTACCTACCTACCCACCTACCTACAGGCCCCCTATACATACCTACCTACCTAAAGGCACCTATACCTACCTACCTACCAGACACTATACCTACCTACAGGCAACTATACCTACCTACAGGCCACTATACCTACCTACCTACCGGCCACTATCCTTACCTACCTACAGGTTGCTATAACTACCTACCTACAGGCTGCTATACCTACCTACCTACCTACAGGCCACTATACCTACCTACCTACCTACCGGCCACTATCCTTACCTACCTACAGGCTGCTTTACCTACCTACCTACCTACCTACCTACAGGCCGCTATACCCACCTACCTAAAGGCCCCCTATACCTACCTAAAGGCCCCCTATACGTACCTACCTACCTACCTAAAGGCCCCTATACCTACCTACCTACCTAAAGGCCCCTATACCTACCTACAGGCCACTATACCTACCTACAGGCCTCAATACCTACCTACCTACCTACCTACAGGCCCCCTATACGTACCTACCTACCTAAAGGCACCTATACCTGCCTACCTACATACTTACCTATATTTAAGGCCCTATACCCTGCTACCTATACTGAAGGTCCCTTTACCTACCTACCTAAAGGCCCCTATACCTACCTACCTACATACCTATACTTAAGGCCCTATACCTAGAGATGAGCCGAAATTTTCGAAATTTCGAATTGCTTTTATTACGAATGCGAAATTTAACATTATGACCCAAATTCGTAATTTCGTAATTAATTTTCAAATCGTAATTTACAATTTCGTAATCGAAATTTCACTTCCGTAATGTCGAATTTCGTGTCTCCAACCGAAATTTTACTTTTTCAGGTTTGTAAGGGTTTCTATCCCTCTAGATGCCTAAAATGAATAGCACAGCCTCCTCCTCCTTCTCTCTCTCTCTCTCTCTCTCTCTCTCTCTCTCTCTCTCTCTCTCTCTCTCTCTCTCTCTCTCTCCAGAGATCTGTAGTATTTCAAAACCATACTCACATTCATGACATGTCCAGGGATCAAACCCAGGCCAACCACATGGAAGACAGCTATGCTCACCACCATACCACCAAACACACACTAAATAGACTGCTAACCTAAATCTTACTTGTAGACAGTCATATGACAGTCATATCTGGGGCTCTGTTGGCTCTGTTTGGACAACTGTTGAACGCAAAAGGAAAAGACATGCCTGGATGGAATTGAACCTGTAACCTTGCTGTTACCAGCCAGACACACTAACCAATTGCACCACAGCCAGGCTAGCTGTGACCTAACTCTACATGGCTATCTGGGGCTCTGTTGGCTCTGTTTGGACAACTGTTGAACGCAAAAGGAAAAGACATGCCTGGATGGAATTGAACCTGTAACCTTGCTGTTACCAGCCAGACACACTAACCAATTGCACCACAGCCAGGCTAGCTGTGACCTAACTCTACATGGCTATCTGGGGCTCTGTTGGCTCTGTTTGGACAACTGTTGAACGCAAAAGGAAAAGACATGCCTGGATGGAATCGAACCTGTAACCTTGCTGTTACCAGCCAGACACACTAACCAATTGCACCACAGCCAGGCTAGCTGTGACCTAACTCTACATGGCTATCTGGGGCTCTGTTGGCTCTGTTTGGACAACTGTTGAACGCAAAAGGAAAAGACATGCCTGGATGGAATTGAACCTGTAACCTTGCTGTTACCAGCCAGACACACTAACCAATTGCACCACAGCCAGCCTAGCATTTAGCACTGTGAAACCATCCTCTGCTAGGCATGATTTCATTTTTGCACCTCACTCTATCGCATGGTCCAATCACAAAGCCCTGCACCCAGCATGTGTCTCATATGACTGTCTACAAGTAAGATTTAGGTTAGCAGTCTATTTAGTGTGTGTTTGGTGGTATGGTGGTGAGCATAGCTGTCTTCCATGTGGTTGGCCTGGGTTTGATCCCTGGACATGTCATGAATGTGAGTATGGTTTTGAAATACTACAAATCTCTGGAGAGAGAGAGAGAGAGAGAGAGAGAGAGAGAGAGAGAGAGAGAGAGAGAGAGAGAGAGAGAGAGAGAGAGAGAGAGAAGGAGGAGGAGGTTGGTTATTCATTTATTTTAGGCATCTAGAGGGATAGAAACCTTTGCAAACTTTAAAATATTAAATATCGTAATTACGAAAATTTGCGTAATTTGCAAAAATTACGAAATTTCGATTACTGCTAAAATCGTAATTGTAGTAATTTCGCGAAATTTCGGAGAAACGTAATTAGGTCATTACGCTCATCCCTATACTGAAGGTCCCTTTACCTACACTGAAGGCACGTGTACCTTACTACCTATACTGAAGGCCCCTATACCTAGCTACCTACCTATACTGAAGGCACATATACCCTGCTACCTATACTGAAGGCACATATACCCTGCTACCTATACTGAAGGCCCCTATACCTAGTTACCTACCAATACTGAAAGCACATGTACTGTGCTATCTATACTGAAGGCCCCTATACCTTGCTACCGATACTGAAGGCACATGTACCCTGCTACCTATACTTAAGGCCCATATACCCTGCTACCTATACTGAAGGCCCATATACCCTGCTACCTATACTGAAGGCCCATATACCCTGCTACCTATACTGAAGACCCATATACCCTGCTACCTATACTGAAGGCCCATATACCCTGCTACCTATACTGAAGGCCCATATACCCTGCTACCTATACTGAAGGCCCATATACCCTGCTACCTATACTGAAGGCCCATATACCCTGCTACCTATACTGAAGGCCCATATACCCTGCTACCTATACTGAAGGCCCATATACCCTGCTACCTATACTGAAGGCCCATATACCCTGCTACCTATACTGAAGGCCCATATACCCTGCTACCTATACTGAAGGCCCATATACCCTGCTACCTATACTGCAGGCCCCTATACCATGCTACCTATACTGCAGGCCCCTATACCTTGCTACCTATACTGAAGGCCCATATACCCTGCTACCTATACTGAAGGCCCATATACCCTGCTACCTATACTGAAGGCCCATATACCCTGCTACCTATACTGAAGGCCCATATACCCTGCTACCTATACTGAAGGCCCATATACCCTGCTACCTATACTGAAGGCCCATATACCCTGCTACCTATACTGAAGGCCCATATACCCTGCTACCTATACTGAAGGCCCATATACCTTGCTACGTATACTGAAGGCCCCTATACCTTGCTACCTATACTGAAAGCTACCAATATTGAAGGCACCCATACCTAGCTAGCTATACTGAAGGCACCTTTACCTCGCTACCTATGCCTGGGTACCTATACTGCGGGCAACTATACCACGGATCGCACAATTTTTATGTGCAGGATTCGTTAGATTTGGGATTCGAAAGGTTCGAGATATTCGAGAACCTTTTTAGATTCGGATCCGGATTCGGATTCGAAGAAATTGTGGATTCGTCCCATCCCTACTTTTTTCCTTTGAAATTTTCAAATCAATTTTCTCAAAAACTATAAGGTCTTTTTGAAAAAAAAATCCTCTTGTTCCCACTGTTCTTCTTAACATATCTGGCAAATGTGGTGCTTCTAGCAATAACAGGGCTTTGCTATTAACTGCTAAAGTCAGCATGTTTTTAATCACAAATACCGACTAGTGATCATGAGTAACTCGGGATCGCGAGTCGGGTAACAAGTGCAATCATGAGTGCATTAGTGATTGGTATTCGTGATCCAGAGCCAATCACTAGTGCTGCTTACGACCTCATGATTGCAAAAAAGGCTTGTGATACTCCTCTGACATACCACAACAGCATTATGTTGTCAGCTCGGACAAGACCTACCGTATTTTTCGGACTATAAGACGCTCCGGACTAAAAGACGCACCTAGATTTAGAGGGCAAAAACCAGGGAAAAAAAAAAAACTAAATCTAGGTGCATCCATGGTCCAGGAGTGTCCTATAGAACTTTAAACTCCCCCAAGGTGTCTCTATCTAAGTTAAACTGCCCAACTATGCTAAACTCTGCTGCCCCCACCAACTACTCTAACCCCTGATGCCCCCAACTACACTACACTAACCCCTGATGCCCCCAACTACACTACACTACTCTAACCCCTGATGCCCCCAACTACACTACACTAACCACTGATGTCCTCCACCACCCAGCTACACAACACTACACAAACCTCTGCTTCCCTACACCCCAAGCTAGCTACACTAACCACTGCAATTAAATTAAGGTCTCACCCATCATGAGAGGTTCCTGGGAGGGCTGCAGCAGAGCGATGTGGTGTTCCTGTGTGGCATAGCAGCAACCGCTGCAATGATCTATAATGCCTGTGTGAATCTTCCAGCTTGTCCCCGCAGCAGCAGCACGATCAGTATTAACATCTCCCTGGGCCGATAGCAGCAGCCGCTGCAATGTCCATCTTTCAGCTTGTCCTCGGAGCTGCAGCAGCGCAATCAATGTTACCATCTCCCCGGGCCGATGGCAGCAGCCGCTGCAATGTCCTTCTTCTAGCGTGTCCCCCGGCAGCAGCGCGAACAGTTTTCACATCTCCCCGGGTGGCATGGCAGTAATCAATGTAAGATCGGTAATGCAGGTCCGCTCTGGCTTTGTCCCTGCATCAGCCCCGTGTCAGCTATTCCGGGCAGAGAGGAACATCTTTAGCCACGATGTTTGCAGTGTCCATCAGAGGCCACCATACTGCCTTGCTTATTGGCACCCTCTTATGACCTGCGGCGCACGTGCGCCGGGGTCATAGGATGAACCAATAAGCAAGGCAGTATGGTGGCCTCTGATGGACACTGCAAACATCGTGGCTAAAGATGTTCCTCTCTGCCCGGAATAGCTGACACGGGGCTGATGCAGGGACAAAGCCAGAGCGGACCTGCATTACCGATCTTACATTGATTACTGCCATGCCACCCGGGGAGATGTTAAAACTGTTCGCGCTGCTGCCGGGGGACACGCTAGAAGAAGGACATTGCAGCGGCTGCTGCCATCGGCCCGGGGAGATGGTAACATTGATTGCGCTGCAGCAGCTCAGAGGACAAGCTGAAAGATGGACATTGCAGCGGCTGCTGCTATCGGCCTGGGGAGATGGAAACACTGATTGCGCTGCTGCCGGGGGAAAAGATGGACATTCCAGATCATCGGCCAGGTAGATGTTAACATTGATCCCGCTGCTGCTGCTGCTCTGGGGACAAGCTGGGAGATTCACACAGGCGCACAGGAACACGTGAACACAAGCGCCCGGATAGATACATTGTTACATTCGGACTATAAGACGCAGTAACTTTTTCTCCCCACTTTTGGGGGAGAAAAAGTGCGTCTTATTGTCCGAAAAATACGGTACTTGGCTGATAAAAAGAAGATGTGTGTTTGTACAATTTTTATGACTAGTATGTCTGTGTTTCTAGAAGCTTACTTTGCCATGACTTGTCACTGATGATCTGCCCTCCTGTTCTGACACCTCCTGATCCTGGGTCCCTGTTCCTGCTCTTGTACCAAGACTTACTATGTCAGACATTTTAAAAGTTCTCACCCTTAATGTAAAGGAAGATAATTCTGGCTGTAAATGTAGTAGAATTATTGATGAAATAATAAAGAGGGAATTATCCCCTCTAGATGATTGGTCATATACTCAATGTAAGCATGTTCTGTTGAGTCAGGGTAATAAACCTGACCTTGGTCGAGATCTTACTAAATTTGAAACATTTTGCAATACGGAAGGTCTTATGACCAATGGAATCTCTCAGATATATACTGTTTTAGTAACAAGGGAAGACTTCACAACTACCCTACGCACAAGATGGGAAACGGATCTAAATCAGGTGTTTACGGATCTGCAGTGGTGGAAGATCCTGATCCTGGCACATAAAACATCAATTTCAGTTCGTCTGCAGGAATCTGGATATAAATTGTTATCATATTGGTATTTTACACCAAAGAAACTACATAAAATGTTCCCCAATTTAAGTCCTTTATGCTGGCGATGTGGATCGCAGATAGGTTCACTTCTACATATATTCTGGAAGTGTTCCAGATATAATCCCTTTTTGGAATTCTGTAAAATCTAAAATCGCCCTAGTTACGGAGGAAGAACCGTCCCCAGATCCATCATATTATTTGTTACATAATATCCCTGGAAGTATTGGTCAATATAAAAAGTCATTATCTCGACATTTAATAAATGCGGCCAGAGTCGTGATCGCCCATCATTGGAAATCACCTCAAATACAGACAATGATAGAATGGATTAAGGAAATGAATGCGATTGAACAGTTAGAGGATCTTACTCAGCATAGATATGAAAGAGGTGACCAGTTTGATAGAGTCTGGAGATCGTGGCATGAATTTGTCAAGACGGATATCTATAAACAACTCATAGATACAGGAGAGTAGCCGGAGGAAAATTAAATTCCCCCGTGACGTAAAAATGAGTGTCTAATTACATTGGGATCAGCCAAACCAAGCCGTCCTACTGTCCACATTTTTTTGCTGTTTTCTTCTTGTGGTTTTTGTTTGTTTTTTTTTCTATCTCTCTTTTTTTTTCTCCCTTTTTGAGGCTCATTAAGCCACACAAGAATACATATTAAATGGCGTTGATGGAATAAGACAGGCCAAATAGGCTAACTGAGGGGTCATAAATAAACTAATAAAGATTTTGTGGGAAATAAAATAAATGATGCTAATATTTTTCAATACAGGAATGAGCTTATTCCTGAGTAGGTAGCCATAGTTTATAATATATGTATTTGTGTCTTATTCACTGAAATTTAAATTCAAATGACAACTTACTTTATTGTAAGGAAATTAAGAATAATAAATTAATGTGTGGATAAGTATTATACCAAAATATATAGGTGTTTATATTTATTTCTATTTATTTATTTTTTTGTTATTATATGTATATTGACATAAAATGCTCTATAAATAAAGAATCTTAAAAAAAAATAATAAAGACTTAAATTGTCATTGCATTTATTCAAGAAACTCATTTTCAAAAAGGGAAAACACCTAATTCCGTTGATAAAAGATATAAAGAGTGGATTATAAATTTCAATGAGCAGAAAGGCTTGTGGTGTCACGATCCCAATAAGAGCAGGCTTAGGCCACATACAGACATCAGACCATAGTCTTTGGAAAATGAAAGATCACAGACCAATCTTACCACCCTTCCTGTAGTATAAGAGCCATACTCTACACAGTCTTTTCTATGGAGCTGAACTCCACATCAGGAACAAATCTCTGCAGGCTGCTGCACACACAGATGCTGTACAGACACAAAAGATCAGTACCTGCAAAAGATCTGTTCCTGCCAAAAATCCATTCCTGCAAATTGCAATGATAGTCTATGAGATCTGCAGATCATCATACACACATGATTTAACTGACATTCATCTGCAGATCTGAAAATCCATCCTGGTGGATCTGATCTGCAGATGAATGTCAGTTAAATCATGTGTGTATGATGATCTGCAGATCTCATAGACTATCATTGCAATTTGCAGGAATGGATTTTTGGCAGGAACAGATCTTTTGCAGATACTGATCTTTTGTGTCTGTACAGCATCTGTGTGTGCAGCAGCCTGCAGAGATTTTTTTCCTGATGTGGAGTTCAGCTCCATAGAAAAGACTGTGTAGAGTTTGGCTCTCATACTACATGAAGGGTGGTAAGATTGGTCTGTGATCTTTCATTTTCCAAAGACTATGGTCTGATGTCTGTATGTGGCCTTAGACTTCACTATTGATCATATTTACAATGACAAAGAAGCCATTGAACTGATTGTGCTGGGGAGGGTCAACGAAGTTCTGCTCACGTTAGTGAATGTGTATGACCCCAACAAAGTCCAAATGGCTTTTCTATTGAATTTTCTAAACAAGGTTAGAGAAAAAGCAGTAAGCATAACTATCATTAGCGGGGACTTCAACCTTACAGTAAATTCAAAACAAGATACATCTAAAGGTCTTTCCTACATATCTAAAATTGACAATTATAAATTTAACAAAGAACTTAAAAGCTTAAAACTTGTAGATATATGGAGGATTAAAAACCTTGATTAAAGGGAGGGACTACACTTATTTCTCCCACGCACATCACAATTATTCCAGACTGGATTATTTCCTGATTCCCCAAAACCTTATCGTGTCTGAATCTGAAGCGACAATTGGTCGCATCACTTTCTCCGACCATGCACCAGTAATGATATCGATCAACCTCGGTACAAAATTCCCCCAGAATAATGAATAATGTATTGTGTTAAATTAAGAAAGGGCAGGCAGACACTGCTAGTCCCAAAAAGGTTATTTGGACACCCGAAAATGGTAAATTTTTAGGTGCCGCCATAGGGGCCATTGCACATTTTGTCTATAATGTGAAATTTAGGTGCCTGGGGGATTGATATATAGCATTTTCACAGTATAGCTGCAATTTATAATGGTGTCTATAGTGGTGTGTCTTAAAATTATTGTAATTGCAGCAGATTTGTGGTGGGGATGGTTAAGGTTAGGCAGGAAGGGGCGGTTAGGGTTAGGCAGGAAGGGGAAGTTAAGGTTAGGCAGAAAGGGGCGGTTAGGATTAGGCATGGTGGGTGTTTTAACCTCTTGAGGACCACAGGCTTACACCCCCCTAATGACCAGGTGTCAGAATCCGCTCTGCTGGTCTTGATTCTCTGGACTGTTTTGTTTCCTATGCAGCTTGCATGGTTCAGTCCAGGGAAAAGAGACCTTTCTGTCAGTTTGCAAGGCTGACTGATTTGCATCCACTTGTCATGCAAATTGCTTGTCTGCTTCCTTTGAGGGTTTCTAGTATAAATGTCACTTCCTCCCAGAATTCCTTGCTCGACATAGTTTCTGATTAGGGAAACTAACCTTAGAGCCTCAGCCTCTTTTGTATTTTGTTGCGAATATTCTAGTGTAGTTAATTATTGGGGAGTGCACTTTGCACTTCCTATAGTACAGCCAGGTTCTGTATTATTTGTACTGTTTATTCCTGTTCTGTCTTGTCCTGTCCTTGCGATTGTACTGTCACCTGCGGTGGTTTACAGTGAATCGTTTGGTCTCGCTCCTAGATCGCATTCGCCCTAGCGATAGAGGTGGTGGATCTCCTTTGTCTGACTCTTGGAGTGTGACCTTAGCTGCGGATGCTACTGGTCGCTCCTTTAGTCTGTCTTGTCTAGCACGAACGCTTGCTGTTGTCTGGGGTGAGGCAACCGATTACCAAGCATTCGCGTTATTTGTCTGTCGTCATTTTCTGTGTTCATTTGTTAGTCGGGGTTGGTATGTTTTGCCACTGTTGCGCTTAATGTGCAGTGGCTGTACCATGAATGCGCTTGTCTCTGTTGTGCATATCGTGCGGGGAAGCTGTGTTTAGCTAGTTCTTTTGTTATTTTCCTTGGCGTTCAGATTGTGGTTATTTGCTGTGTCTTTCTTACTCAGTTCACGCTCTGTCTTTGCTCAGTCTTGTGTTACTGATAGCAATCGCCTCTCTTGCGATTATCTTTCTTACTCGGGTTTGTTCTGATGTGTCTACCGTCGCTGGGTGGCGACTGGATTGGTAGACATTCACATAGTCTGCCTCTGTTCTTGCTTTTTCTGAGTTGTTACTTTATATTGTTCAGTGTTGCTCAATCGTGCAATTTCAATCTGGCATCTGTGGCGGTACAGAGGACTTGTTCCTCTGTACTCCACAGCTCCATCTGCTGGTTGGAATTCTCCTTTACAAATCAATACTGGGTGCTTTGCTTCTTTGATTGTGGCGATTTCCCTCTGCTTCAGCGCACGTGGTGTGCGCTGGCTGGAAATCGCCCCCAGATCATCACACCAGGCCACTTTTTAAAATTCAGCACTCTGCAGCTCTAACAGTTTGTAGCACGGCCATACAACTTAGCAGCCAAATTAATCTTGCCTCAGTTTCTGCCCACCAACAGAGCTTGCTGTTGGTGGGATCTAATTGCTGCTGCAATTTTTATTTATTTTTGTATTATTATTAATATTATTATTGTTATTCATTTCTTTAAATAAAAGATGCTATTTTTTTCTCTGCACTCTTCCCTCCCTCCCCCCGCGACGCAGTCACTAAGTTTGCCTCTCGCAGGCATCAGCCTTTGAGAGGGATCTGTTTTCCCGTCACACCAGGGGACTAGAGATGGCCCGAATGGTTCGCCGGTGAACGGTTCTAGGCGAACTTTAGGTGGTTTGCGTTCGCCGGTGAAGGCAAACTTTTGCGGAAGTTCGATTCACCCCCATAATACTCCATTATGAACAACTTTGACCCTCTACATCACAGTCGGCAGGCACATTGTCACCAATCCGACTGCACTCACTCCTGGAGCCCCACCCCCCCTTATAAAAGGCAAGGTTCCCCTGCCGTTTTACTCAGTCGTCTGCCTAAAGTAATTAATTAAGGTGTCAGAATCTCATATTAATGCAGGGAAATGATCATCCCCTATACCATACTGTGTACCAATGTTTAAAATGGTTTGCAGATTAATAGAGTGAATTTCAAGATCCGTGAGTACGAGCAGAAACAGAATTAGATTAGTGTAATTTTCAGTATTATTTTTAGAAGTGAGCTGTCTATTCCTACAAGGTTTAAAATGAGATAGTATGGGATATACTCCAAAAGGAACAATCATAAACCTACACTGTAGCTGGGAAAAAGGACTAACTTACAAGTTGACTGAAAAAGGAAAACAATATGAAAATCTCTTTGCAAATAAAACTTGGAGAGAACCACTGTTCACTTATGCATTTCAAGGAAGCATCTTGGGACAAATCAAACTGCCAGATAACTGGTTCTGGGCTTGTGGAAATACAGCTTACAAGTTATTACCTATAGGTGGAAAAGGAAGGTGCACAATCATTAAAATAGCACCCGCCACTTGGTTTGTCGAGAAAGACCAGATAGGCATTGAGCAAATTTCCAATCATCATATGTACAAGAGAAGTGCTGATGGAACTAAGAAAGGAAGACTCCTTCAAGTACTACGGTATGCAAAAGCTGGTGTGTTTACTGGACTGATTGGAACAGGAGGACTAACCCTAATAAACTCGCAAAATATAGAATTGCTTGCTGGACTATTTGATAATGTTACTGATGAAATATTTCAGACTATTGGAATAGTGAATGAAGAGTTAAAATGGCATACTAAAATGTTGGCTCAGCATACTCTAGTGTTAGACTCATTGGAGTTGCTCAACCCAGTTAATTGGTTTTCCGGAGGGATTGGAAACATGCTAAATACAATTCTTCGCATTATCATTGTTGGAATCGCCATATACATAGGCATTTGTTTGTTTTTTTGTTGCATAAATAAAATGACAACTGCTTCCAATACAACAAAGTAGATTGAAGCAGAGTACTACTTCAGTCAGAAGAAGAAGAATGAACTGTATGTTATGAGAGACATTCAGACAAATGTACCAGCAGACTTATCAAAAAGAGACAGCCCTGCTAGCTAGTTAAAGAAATTGTTCATGAAAAGTGACTCTGTTCTTGTCAAACTAATTGATACTAAATTATCCCATTATTTTCATCATTAGAGAAAACATCCATATATAACATGCCAAGATTCACATACAAGGATGCTCACAGACTACATCATACGTTTTTCAAAAGACTTTTAAATCAGCGTTCATGATCATGATCAATTCAAGAGAAAGAATTACTCCATAATGCTGGAAAGATGAAACATGAAGTGGAGAAGCACCTTCAACAATATGAAGTTAGTAAATGTGGTTCATGAAGAACATATTTGAAAACAGCTTACTACAACTGGATACATTGCAAATTGCATTTCCAAGAACTTTTCAATGTTTAAGCTCTCAATATGATATCTACATCAAATGTAAGATGACATCACAACATAGAGCCTGCTGGTGAACTACCCACTTTTTGTGCTACTACATACCATTTGTGAAAAAACCTTGCGGTATAAGAAAGGAGTAATAAACTGTATCAATAAATACTAACTCACTCAATAACTAATGAACCCAATGTTCCACCAATCACGTATAATGCTACAAAGATACCTGTTTGTACAGAAGAGGTTTGGCGATCTGGACCAATCAATCCTCTATCATCAGATGATGACAATTCTGATACATCTGGATTAGAGAATGGATATCATGATCCATCAACACCTACCACTGACGATGATCTTACTCCGACAGCACAAGGAGACTATCCAAGTCAGTCACTGTAGCCTCTGTGATACTAAGATAATCATCATGCTCCAAAATAAGTAATCTAGGAGCCACATGAAAAGTATAATTGCTGCCAACGCTTTGCTTCTATTAAAGTTTTGCACCTGATCTTAAATGGGAATTTACTGACTGTGAACTTTCTTACACATCTACACAAGCCACCACTGTGATGAAAACTTCAAATTCAAGGATGTCATGAAAGAGACTATAGACTATCTGAACCAGTAAAAAGTGTCTAATGGAGAAGATATTAATCAAGGAGTCAGACTTTTGACAATGCCACAAAAAAGTGCCACTTAAAGACCAAAGATTTACTTGAGAAGAAATTGCACCACTGTGGAATTAGACTTTATACTAAGAGTTAACTACTACCAAAACAAGCAAGATTCTCTCATCTCTCTGCATCCGGGGGTGTCAGAATCTCATATTAATGCAGAGAAATGATCATCCCCCTATACCAGACTGTGTACCAATGTTTAAAATGGTTTGCAGATGAATAGAGTGAATTTCAAGATCCGTGAGTACGAGCAGAAACAGAATTAGATTAGTGTAATTTTCAGTATTATTTTTAGAAGTGAGCTGTCTATTCCTACAAGGTTTAAAATGAGATAGTATTTAAGAAATGTTCACATGTTATGTAGTATTTGTTGTGTTAGTAAGTTCAACCATCTAAGGTCAAGATATACCCTGCTTAAAGAGACACTGAAGCGAGAATAAATCTCGCTTCTTGTCTCATATTCAGCAGGGGCATGTGTGCCCCTGCTAAAACGCCGCGGCTAAACAAGAGTCCCTGACCCCCCAAACCACCCCCCTGCAAAATCTACGACCAACTTGGTCGTAGATTTTGCTGCTGTTGAGGCAGGGCTAACGGCTGCAGCCCTGCCTCACAGCGCGTCTATCAGCGGGGGAGAGGCGGCGATGCGGGGGAGAGGCATCGCCGCCTCTCCCCCACCCCTCTCAGCAAAGGAAGACTGAGAGGGGCGGGGGAGAGGCGGAGATACGCGCTGACAGATGCGCGTGAGGCAGGGCTGCAGCGTGTAGCCCTGCCTCAATGCGGAAGAGATCCCCGGCTAGGACGGAGGGGATTTGGGGGGTAAGGGATAGCTGCGTTTTAGCAGGGGCACACATGCCCCTGCTGACTATGAGGTCTGAAGCGAGATTTATTCTCGCTTCAGACTCTCTTTAAACTAAGCCTGCTTTATACGCAAAATGTTAATCACATAGTGTTTACGCATATCTAATAAGCTGCTCAATAATATACACTTTATGTCAGATTGTATTAAAGCCTTGTGCCTGCCATTACCACTTATAACCACAGGGGGCATCTAGATATCCCCATCTAAAAATAAGAGTGAAGTAATGTTATAAAAACAACAATTAAGTCATATGTACTGATTTAAAAATAATTTGGAAATTCCCTTATATTATTGCTGGGGAGAAAATCTCTATAAAAGAGAGTCTTCAGGCTGTATATTTTATCTTTTGCCTGATATACCTGCTGACTGAAACATCGTAAGGCGAAGCCTGCCTTCTCACAGACGTGATTCTGAAAGATACATCAGAGACGTAATATGCAATAATTCTTGGTGAAAATGTATTGACAATAGCTATATAAAAGTTAAAGACTTGTCATTTTCACACTTCAGCAGTTTTATTGAGTTTTTAGATAATTTTTTCTATGCTATATTTCATATATTTCAGTAAGCATTCCTATTCAAATGCAAATGCAAGTTTAGAGACAATTACCAAGCTTTGATTGATTAAGATATATCTACTTTAAGTTCTTTATACAAGAATAGAACTTTATATATCATTTTTTAAGGATAAAGCTATATTGTGTGTATCATACACTGTACAATCTCGAGACAACAATTATCGATGAAGGATAAAAGCTACAGCAGAATATTTGCTATATTGAAATGGACTCTTTTCACTAAAGGAACTTTGAAAATGTATTTTTGGATGAAAATGTATTTTTTTGGGATGATGGAGATGTATATTCCTGTGTATATATGCTTTATCTATTTTTTATAACAAGATAATTTTATAAAATTCAACAGCTGAGTGTCACGTTTTTCTTTCAGAGGTAACCTGTTAACCTACAAATATTCTGTTTATAGTGAGATAGCACCCACTACTGTCTAGTTTTGATTATGACGACCTTAAGGCTGGCCCTTTAAGGTAGTTGGTAATCATTTTAAGCAGATATCGATCAGATATTTGACAAACTGACAGCTGCTGACAGACTCTGCTAGGGAAAGCTTAGTTAGGCTTTTGTAGGCTTGTTAACTTGCTCCTGGCTGATTGTTATTCCTTATATTGCACTCACTCCTCCTGGTCTTGTCTTCCAGGAAATTGTAGGATTTCAAAAGCCAGCTTACATACCTTGGCCGGGAATTGAACCCAGGTCTTAGTGCTTGGTAGGCAACTCTCTTCACCACTATACCACCACCAACACTACATGCTGAAGCCAGCCTAGCATGTACCATTATGATATATCCATGAAAAAATGAGCTTGCTTAGGGATTTGTAGGATTTCAAAAGCCAACTCACATGCATTGGCCAGGAATTGAACCCAGGCCTACCACACGGTAGGCTGCTATCCTAACCATTATACCACCAACACAACACACTACAATGCTACATGCTGAAGCCAGCCTAGCATGTACCATTATGATATATCCAAGAGAAAAATGAGCTTGCTTAGGGATTTTTAGGATTTCAAAAGCCAACTTTCATGCATTGGCCAGGAATTGAACCCAGGCCTACTGCATGGTAGGCTGCTATCCTAACCATTATACCACCAACACAACACACTACAATGCTACATGCTGAAGCCAGCCTAGCATGTACCCAGGGCCGCCATCAGGGGGGGAGAACCAACATTGCAGTGATGGGCCCCAAGCTCCCAGGGGCCCCAGGCCCCCCTCTCTTCAATGTGTGGCACCTGTTACAAGTGTCGCCGGTTCCAGCTCGGGTCTCTCTCCCCGCTTCTTTGCTCGTAGTTAGAGAAGGCTACAAGAAAATGGCTGCCAATGTCCACAAATGCAGACATCGGTAGCCATTTTCATGTAGCTTTTCTTTAACTACACTGGAGCACCTATTTAGGCAAAATAGGACCCCCCCCCCCCCCGTCGTCTTTTGTCCCTCTTCCCCTCCCTCCAATCACTTACAGCCTTTTTGGAGTGGCATCTCTCTCCTGCCAGTGAGGAGAGAGACAGCCAAGCCAGCCCCGCCCCCAGCATGTACGTCATCCATTGCTACCTGTACTTCCTAGTTGCTTTTAGCCGGGTGGGAGCTGCACATGGTGTTCCCTATACTGCAGTATAACACACAGCTGTCTGCAGGGAACAAAGATCGCTGTCACCTAATGCTCCTTATCAGCTGGAGCTTGTTTGTGGCTGCTGGAGCCTGCTGTTAGCTGACACTGTGACCTGGCAGGGGAGAGATTGTGATGTGTATCTGCAGCGCCCCCTCCTCCCCCCCCACTTGAACACAAACAGAGGCACAGGGAGCCAGGACAGGAGGATGGGAAGCTGCTTGAGCTGTGCTGGAGCAGAGTCTGGAAGCCTGCAGAGAAATGTGAACGCTGCTAAATAGTGTAAAGGTACCACAAAGGCTAATACTGTGCCTTATACTTGGATGTCATAATCCTGTGACAAGTGTAATATGTGATATGTGCTGCAATCCTCTGCAGTGCTCTTATCATGTCCACAAAGTTTTTGTGATTTATAAAAATTTAGGATTACTTTGCTTATTTGGTAACCTTTGCCAGCAAAAATGTAAATAAAAAAAAATTCCCTCCCTTTTCACCCCCTTAAAAAACCCTGATGTCTGTCTGCTATCCCGTAGTTACATAGTTACATAGTTATTTTGGTTGAAAAAAGACATATGTCCATCGAGTTTAACCAGTATAAAGTACAACACCAGCCTACTCCCTCACATACCCCTGTTGATCCAAAGGAAGGGAAAAATTCCTTTCCGACTCCAGATGGCAATCAGATAAAATCCCTGGATCAACATAATTAGGCATTGCCTAGTAATTGTAGCCATGGGTGTCTTTCAATGCATGGAAAGCATCTAAGCCCCCTTTAAATGCAGGTATAGAGTTTGCCATAACGACTTCCTGTGGCAATGCATTCCACATCTTAATCACTCTTACTGTAAAGAACCCTTTCCTAAATAAATGGCTAAAACTTTTTTCCTCCATGCGCAGATCATTTCCTCTAGTCCTTTGAGGAGGCCTAGGGACAAAAAGCTCATCCGCCAAGCTATTATATTGCCCTCTGATGTATTTATACATGTTAATTAGATCCCCTCTAAGGCGTCTTTACTCTAAACTAAATAAACCCAGTTTATCTAACCTTTCTTGGTAAGTGAGACCTTCCATCCCACGTATCAATTTTGTTGCTCGTCTCTGCACCTACTCTAAAACTGCAATATCTTTTTTGTAATGTGGTGCCCAGAACTGAATTCCATATTCCAGATGTGGCCTTACTAGAGAGTTAAATAGGGGCAATATTATGCTAGCATCTCGAGTTTTTATTTCCCTTTTAATGCATCCCAAAATTTTGTTAGCTTTAGCTGCAGTGGCTTGGCATTGAGTACAATTATTTAACTTGTTGTCGATGAGTACTCCTAAGTCCTTCTCCAAGTTTGATGTCCCCAACTGCATCCCATTTATTTTGTATGGTGCTAGACCATTGGTACGACCAAAATGCATGACTTTACATTTTTTAACATTGAATTTCATCTGCCATGTATGTGCCCACATAGCAATCCTATCAAGATCCTGTTGCAATATGACACTATCTGTGAAGAAGAAGAAGAAGAACCAGGTGAAGAAGAAGAACCAGGTGAAGAAGATGAAGAAGAACCAGGTGAAGAAGAAGAACCAGGCGAAGAAGAACCAGGTGAAGAAGAAGAACCAGGTGAAGAAGAAGATGAAGAAGAACCAGGTGAAGAAGAATAACCAGGTGAAGAAGAAGAAGAAAAACCAGATGAAGAAGAAGAAGAAGAACCAGATGAAGAAGAAGAAGAACCAGGTGAAGAAAACCCAGGTGAAGAAGAAGAACCAGATGATTGAAGAAGAAGAACCAGATGATGATGAAGAAGAAGAAGAACCTGATGATGAAGAAGAAGAACCAGACGATAAAGAAGAAGAACCAAATGATGATGAAGAAGGAGAACAAGAAGACGAAGAAGAACCAGGTGAAGAAGAAGATGAAAAACCAATCGAAGATGAACCAGGTGAAGAAGAAGAAGAACTTGAAGAACAAGATGCCAGTGAAGAAGAAGATGATGACAGAAAAAGAAAACGGTGAAGAAAAAGCTGGAGAGAACAAAAAGAAGACGGTGAAGACGGTGAAGAAGAATAAAGAAGAAATGCAGAAAAAAAGTTTTCCATCACATTTTTTTTATTGCAGCTATTTAAATGTGATTTCCCTTTAAAAAAAAATGCATCCGTATTCGCGAACACAAATTTTTTCCTGAATTGTGTTACCGAACATGAACCGAATTCAAATTTGAATTGAATTCGGTGATCTCGATCGAATTTGAATCCGAATTTGCCCCAGACCCGAAATCGAATGTACCTGAATCGAATTTTGGTACATTCGAGAAACCCTGGTCTGAATGCTAGTGACACATCTGTACAGACTTGCTCAGACATCAGTTTGCACTAGCCCAAACAGAATGAGTATCTATTATCACCAGAAGACATCAAGAAGCCTTCTGTATTATATGTGACTTACTCTACACACATGAACATATGGTACGGGTAATCCGGCCTGTAGTTGATAAAAACTCCAGAGTGCACGGTAAATATTCCTCCTATAGTGACGTCTCCTTCTTGAGAATATTTATACTCAAACATATAAGAAGTCAAACCTTTGCCATACAGGTAAGTAAATGACTTAAATTCAGATTTACACAGCATCACATGCAGAGCCAGCAGCCAGAACACGATGATCAGATCCTGGAAGAAAACAGAGAGAAGTGGTTGGTGAGGTGGATACATTTCAATCGTCACGTTGTAAGCTCCTTTGTCAGAATTCTAGCGGTTTTATTTATGCAGGAAAAACTGTCATATGTGTATGTATATATAAATATTAATAATCAATACAGTCCTTCCAAAGAAAGAAATAGTTATTGTTAAACCCTATATAATATACTTTAATACTGTGAAATATATTTAAAAGCTAGTGATAATTTGAGACAGTAAAACACTCTTGTGGGATTGTTTTGGTTCTAGACAATTTTGTTTACATGTTCCTTGGTTGAAGGCCATTACAGCCAGCAAGAAAAGATAAGTTTCCCAGACAGAGAAAGTCAAAATATGAAAGAGATAAAATATAAAACAAGGGTTTTCCCCAATTAGTTAAAGATGATTCAATGATGCCACAACATTATTAATACTGTTTGTTATTTGTTATGAAATGATGACCCCTGCCGGTGAAAAAATATTACATTTATTTCTTCATCAGAAAGACAAATATATAGAAAATGATTTTATATTATTAAGATTTAATATGCAATTATATCTTTTATGATTAATTGTTTTAAGAAGAATTATATAATAAGCTTTATATTTAAATGAGTATATTAGAAGCCTTGTATGTTTTAATAAGCCTTAAATTGCTGAAGGCTCTCACAGGTCTGGTTACAGTGTCAACCTGACCAATCTCATGTCTGGGGAAGTACCAAGACATTCCAACCTAATTAGCAGTGAACACTTTATCAGTAATGCGTCATGAATGGCATTGCTTAATGTTTTTGGAAGTCCATGTCTGGGTCAAACAAGTCATATCAGCAGACAAGATGGCTGGTGACGTCCATTTTTAATGAACCGCGTCAGAAATGACCGGATTAGAATGTATAAACATTGCAAACCTACGTTAAATTCCCACAAGATAAGGTAATTAAGAATTTATAAACAATAATATTGTGACTTAGGTAATCAAAACATGATAAAGCATTGACGCACGAAAGCTTTAGCCAATCAGAGTCTGGGATTCAGGGAAAGTCCAGATTAGGCAGCCATATTGCCTCCAACCCCTATAAAAGTAGAAGCTGAAAGCTCATAGTTTGCAGAAGCCCAACAATCTCCTGAGAAGACACATGAGGCAGAAGCTACCTTCCCACACGTGGTTCTAGATGCTGAAGAGATGACAGAGAAGGGGTAATATGATGAATATTCTGGTGATTTACTTTATTAATTTTTCAGCATTAAGTTTTATTAAGATGTTAGCAAGAAGTTTTTTAGAAGCTATTTTTTATGCTATTTCTTTGAGAAGATTACTACAAGTTTTACACAGCTACTAGATATACAGCTATTGATACAGATGAGACTATTTTTTACCTTATTCTACATAACACAACCGTTCTATTCTTTTTTGAATGTGCTTAGAAGATTGATGAACGCTTGGCTCTAAAGCCTTGATAAGATGGAATACTGTTAGAAGTAAACACTACTTGGAACTGTCCATACTTTGTATATATGCTGTATGATAAGCAAATACAATTTTTATATAAAATCATATACTGAGTGCTCTGATTCCTTTCAAGGTATACCGTCAATCTATAATTGCTGTTATAGAGGGTTCAGACCCCGCTATGCCGGATTTATATGATAGCAATGCTTTAAGGGCTGGTCCTTTACTGAGTTAGCAATCATGAAAAAGGCAAAAACCGCTCAGGTTTTTGACACCTTGTCATTATCAATAAGGCAGTGACAGTTGTCTGTTACAGGAACTGTCAGAGCTAGTCTGAGCTGTATGATCACCCCACAGTACAGCTGCCAGCAGCACATTGTAAGCTCCTTGTCATCCTACTAATATAATAAATGGGAAAGTTCGGATGTTTGGATGTTTGGATGTTTGTTACTCGATCACGCAAAAATGGCTGAACGGATTTGAATGAAATTTGGCATAGGATACTTTTCATTCCCATAACCAAAAAGGGGGCGGAGACAAATACAAATTTCACTGGAAAATGTAAACTGCAGCCATTCTTACACTGTTAATGGTAGAGTTCTCAAACTTTGCACAGTTGGTCGTTGGGTGACTGGGATTAATATTCAGAAAGGTGGGTGGAGTCTATAAAAGCCAATCAAAATTAACCTATTGATTTTCAAGGGGAATATTTACATTGCTACCATTCTTGCACTGTTAATGGCACAAGCCTCAAACCTGGTACAGTTGATCATTGGGTGACTAGGGTTCAATTTCAGAAAGGGGGTGGAGCCACAAACAGCCAATTAGATTTGTTTCATTCCAATGCAAATTATTGATGCCAAACACTGCAAAGCTCACAAACTTGGTAATTGAGTAATTGATTAACTGAGCGTTAGGGCTAGAAAAGTGGGCACAGCCAACACCAGCCAAATACATGAGCGGGCAATGCCGGGTCATAAGTGGCGGAGACAAATACAAATTTTACTGGGAAAATGTAAACTGCAGCCATTCTTAAACTATTAATTGTAGGGTTCTCAAACTTTGCACAGTTAATTACTGTGTGACTGGGGTTAATATTCAGAAAAGTGGGCAGAGCCTACAAAAGGCAATCAAAAATTACCTATTGATTTTTCAAGGGAATATTTCATTGCTGCCATTCTTGCACTGTTAATGGCACAAGCCTCAAACCTGGTACAGTTGATCATTGAGTGACTGGGGTTTACATTCATAAAACAGGGTGGAGCCACACACAGCCAATATGATTTGTTTCATTTTAATGCAGGTTATTGATGCCAAAGACCGCAAAGCTCACAAACTTGGTCATTGAGTAATTGATTAATTGTGTGTTAGGGTAAGGAAAAGTGAGCGCAACCAACAGCAGCCAAATACATAATCGGGCAATGCCGGGTCATCAGTAGGCGGAGACAAATGCAAATTTCACTGAGAAATGTAAACTGCAGCAATTCTTACACTGTTAATGGTAGGGTTCTCAAACTTTGCACAATTGGACACTGGGTGACTGGGATTAATATTCAGAGAAGTGGGTGGAGCCTACAAAAGCCAATCAAAATTCACCTATTGATTTTCAAGGGGAATATGTAATTGCTACCATTCTTGCACTGTTAATGGCACAAGCCTTAAACCTGGTACAGTTGGTCATTGGGTGACTGGGGTTCAAATTTAGACAAAGGGGTGGAGCCACAAACAGTCAATCAGATTTGTTTAATCTCAATGCAAATTATTGATGCCAAAGACCGCAAAGCTCACAAACTTGGTTATTGAGTAATTGTGTGTTGGGGTTAGAAATAGTAGGCGGAGCAAACACCAGCCAATTAGCCAAATACATACCTGAACAATGTTAGGAAATTAGTGGGTGGAGAAAAATACAAATTTCATTGTGCAAATGTAAACTGCAGCCATTCTTACACTGTTAGGGCTGGTTCAGACGGATGTTTGGAGGCGTCGCGTTCGTTGGCGTCGCGGCGGCAATGCGTTTGGGCTTTCAGCAGCGTTCGCATTGCGTTCAGATGCGGTCACGGTTTTTCTTCCCCTAGGAGAACATTACCCGTCGCGGTTAACCGCCCCTGGAAGCAACATGTAGCTTCCAGGGGCTCCTTGAACGCCAGTGAAAATCGGGACCCGAAAGCCGTGTTCATGTAAACGCGCGTGAAAGCTTGGTACAAACGTTCCCATTCACTTGAATGGGAGCATTTAACGCCAAGCCCCGAACGCTGGCAGTAAACGCTCTGCAAGCGTCCGTCTGAACCAGCCCTTAATGGCAGGGTTCTCAAACTTTGCACAGTTGGTCACTGGGTGACTGGGATTAATATTCAGAAAAGTGGGTGGAGCCTATGAAAGCCAATCAAAATCCAGCTATTGATTTTTAAGGGGAATATTTAATTGCTGCCATTCTTGCACTGTTAATGGCACAAGCCTTAAACCTGGTACAGTTGTTCATTGGGTGACTTGGGTTCAAATTCAGAAAAGGGGTGGAGCCACATCCAATCAGATTATTTCATTGCAAATTATTGATGCCAAAAACCGCAAAGCTCACATACTTGGTCATTAGGTAATTGTGTGTTAGGGTTAGGAAAAGTGGGCAGAGCCAACACTAGCCAAATACATACCCGGGCAATGCCGAGCGACCAGCTAGTTATCAATAAGGCAGTGACAGTTGTCTGTTACAGGAACTGTCAGAGCTGGACTGAGCTGTATGATCACCCCACAGTATAGCTGCCAGCAGCACATTGTAAGCTCCTTGTCATTACCAATAAGGCAGTGAGAGTTGTCTGTTACAGGAACTGTCAGAGCTGGACTGAGCTGTATGATCACCCCACAGTATAGCTGCCAGCAGCACATTGTAAGCTCCTTGTCATTACCAATAAGGCAGTGACAGTTGTCTGTTACAGGAACTGTCAGAGCTGGACTGAGCTGTATGATCACCCCACAGTATAGCAGCCAGCAGCACATTGTAAGCTCCTTGTCATTACCAATAAGGCAGTGAGAGTTGTCTGTTACAGGAACTTTCAGAGCTGGACTGAGCTGTATGATCACCCCACAGTATAGCTGCCAGCAGCACAGTGTAAGCTCCTTGTCATTACCAATAAGGCAGTGACAGTTGTCTGTTACAGGAACTGTCAGAGCTGGACTGAGCTGTATGATCACCCCACAGTATAGCAGCCAGCAGCACATTGTAAGCTCCTTGTCATTACCAATAAGGCAGTGAGAGTTGTCTGTTACAGGAACTTTCAGAGCTGGACTGAGCTGTATGATCACCCCACAGTATAGCTGCCAGCAGCACATTGTAAGCTCCTTGTCATTATCCATAAGGCAGTGACAGTTGTCTGTTACAGGAACTGTCAGAGCTGGACTGAGCTGTATGATCACCCCACAGTACAGCTGCCAGCAGCACATTGTAAGCTCCTTGTCATTATCAATAAGGCAGTGACAGTTGTCTGTTACAGGAACTGTCAGAGCTGGACTGAGCTGTATGATCACCCCACAGTACAGCTGCCAGCAGCACATTGTACCCTCCTTGTCATTATCAATAAGGCAGTAACAGTTGTCTGTTACAGGAACTGTCAGAGCTGGACTGAGCTGCATGATCACCCCACAGTACAGCTGCCAGCAGCACATTGTAAGCTCCTTGTCATTACCAATAAGGCAGTGACAGTTGTCTGTTACAGGAACTGTCAGAGCTGGACTGAGCTGCATGATCACCCCACAGTACAGCTGCCAGCAGCACCTTGTAAGCTCCTTGTCATTACCAATAAGGCAGTGACAGTTGTCTGTTACAGGAACTGTCAGAGCTGGACTGAGCTGTATGATCACCCCACAGTACAGCTGCCAGCAGCACATTGTAAGCTCCTTGTCATTATCAATAAGGCAGTGACAGTTGTCTGTTACAGGAACTGTCAGAGCTGGACTGAGCTGTATGATCACCCCACAGTATAGCAGCCAGCAGCACATTGTAAGCTCCTTGTCATTATCAATAAGGCAGTGACAGTTGTCTGTTACAGGAACTGTCAGAGCTGGACTGAGCTGTATGATCACCCCACAGTATAGCAGCCAGCAGCACATTGTAAGCTCCTTGTCATTACCAATAAGGCAGTGACAGTTGTCTGTTACAGGAACTTTCAGAGCTGGACTGAGCTGCATGATCACCCCACAGTATAGCTGCCAGCAGCACATTGTAAGCTCCTTGTCATTATCCATAAGGCAGTGACAGTTGTCTGTTACAGGAACTGTCAGAGCTGGACTGAGCTGTATGATCACCCCACAGTACAGCTGCCAGCAGCACATTGTAAGCTCCTTGTCATTATCCATAAGGCAGTGACATTTGTCTGTTACAGGAACTGTCAGAGCTGGACTGAGCTGTATGATCACCCCACAGTATAGCTGCCAGCAGCACATTGTACGCTCCTTGTCATTACCAATAAGGCAGTGACAGTTGTCTGTTACAGGAACTGTCAGAGCTGGACTGAGCTGTATGATCACCCCACAGTACAGCTGCCAGCAGCACATTGTACGCTCCTTGTCATTACCAATAAGGCAGTGACAGTTGTCTGTTACAGAAACTGTCAGAGCTGGACTGAGCTGTATGATCACCCCACAGTATAGCTGCCAGCAGCACAGTGTACCCTCCTTGTCATTATCAATAAGGCAGTGACAGTTGTCTGTTACAGGAACTGTCAGAGCTGGACTGAGCTGCATGATCACCCCACAGTACAGCTGCCAGCAGCACATTGTAAGCTCCTTGTCATTACCAATAAGGCAGTGACAGTTGTCTGTTACAGGAACTGTCAGAGCTGGACTGAGCTGTATGATCACCCCACAGTACAGCTGCCAGCAGCACATTGTAAGCTCCTTGTCATTATCAATAAGGCAGTGACAGTTGTCTGTTACAGGAACTGTCAGAGCTGGACTGAGCTGTATGATCACCCCACAGTATAGCAGCCAGCAGCACATTGTAAGCTCCTTGTCATTACCAATAAGGCAGTGAGAGTTGTCTGTTACAGGAACTGTCAGAGCTGGACTGAGCTGCATGATCACCCCACAGTATAGCTGCCAGCAGCACAGTGTAAGCTCCTTGTCATTACCAATAAGGCAGTGACAGTTGTCTGTTACAGGAACTGTCAGAGCTGGACTGAGCTGTATGATCACCCCACAGTATAGCAGCCAGCAGCACATTGTAAGCTCCTTGTCATTACCAATAAGGCAGTGACAGTTGTCTGTTACAGGAACTGTCAGAGCTGGACTGAGCTGCATGATCACCCCACAGTACAGCTGCCAGCAGCACATTGTAAGCTCCTTGTCATTACCAATAAGGCAGTGACAGTTGTCTGTTACAGGAACTGTCAGAGCTGGACTGAGCTGTATGATCACCCCACAGTACAGCTGCCAGCAGCACATTGTAAGCTCCTTGTCATTATCAATAAGGCAGTGACAGTTGTCTGTTACAGGAACTGTCAGAGCTGGACTGAGCAGCAGCACATTGTAAGCTCCTTGTCATTATCAATAAGGCAGTGACATTTGTCTGTTACAGGAACTGTCAGAGCTGGACTGAGCTGCATGATCACCCCACAGTATAGCTGCCAGCAGCACACTGTAAGCTCCTTGTCATTATCAATAAGGCAGTGACAGTTGTCTGTTACAGGAACTGTCAGAGCTGGACTGAGCTGCATGATCACCCCACAGTATAGCAGCCAGCAGCACAGTGTAAGCTCCTTGTCATTACCAATAAGGCAGTGACATTTGTCTGTTACAGGAACTGTCAGAGCTGGACTGAGCTGCATGATCACCCCACAGTACAGCTGCCAGCAGCACATTGTAAGCTCCTTGTCATTATCAATAAGGCAGTGAGAGTTGTCTGTTACAGGAACTGTCAGAGCTGGACTGAGCTGCATGATCACCCCACAGTATAGCTGCCAGAAGCACAGTGTAAGCTCCTTGTCATTATCAATAAGGCAGTGACAGTTGTCTGTTACAGGAACTGTCAGAGCTGGACTGAGCTGTATGATCACCCCACAGTATAGCTGCCAGCAGCACATTGTACCCTCCTTGTCATTGCCAATAAGGCAGTGACAGTTGTCTGTTACAGGAACTGTCAGAGCTGGACTGAGCTGTATGATCACCCCACAGTACAGCTGCCAGCAGCACATTGTAAGCTCCTTGTCATTACCAATAAAGCAGTGACAGTTGTCTGTTACAGGAACTGTCTGAGCTGGACTGAGCTGCATGATCACCCCACAGTACAGCTGCCAGCAGCACATTGTAAGCTCCTTGTCATTACCAATAAGGCAGTGACAGTTGTCTGTTACAGGAACTGTCAGAGCTGGACTGAGCTGTATGATCACCCCACAGTATAGCTGCCAGCAGCACAGTGTAAGCTCCTTGTCATTACCAATAAGGCAGTGACAGTTGTCTGTTACAGGAACTGTCAGAGTTGGACTGAGCTGTATGATCACCCCACAGTATAGCTGCCAGCAGCACATTGTAAGCTCCTTGTCATTATCAATAAGGCTGAGAGAGTTGTCTGTTACAGGAACTGTCAGAGCTGGACTGAGCTGCATGATCACCCCACAGTATAGCAGCCAGCAGCACATTGTAAGCTCCTTGTCATTACCAATAAGGCAGTGACAGTTGTCTGTTACAGGAACTGTCAGAGCTGGACTGAGCTGTATGATCACCCCACAGTACAGCTGCCAGCAGCACATTGTAAGCTCCTTGTCATTACCAATAAGGCAGTGAGAGTTGTCTGTTACAGGAACTGTCAGAGCTGGACTGAGCTGCATGATCACCCCACAGTATAGCAGCCAGCAGCACATTGTAAGCTCCTTGTCATTATCAATAAGGCAGTGAGAGTTGTCTGTTACAGGAACTGTCAGAGCTGGACTGAGCTGTATGATCACCCCACAGTACAGCTGCCAGCAGCACATTGTAAGCTCCTTGTCATTACCAATAAGGCAGTGAGAGTTGTCTGTTACAGGAACTGTCAGAGCTGGACTGAGTTGTATGATCACCCCACAGTATAGCTGCCAGCAGCACATTGTACCCTCCTTGTCATTACCAATAAGGCAGTGACAGTTGTCTGTTACAGGAACTGTCAGAGCTGGACTGAGCTGTATCATTACCCCACAGTATAGCTGCCAGCAGCACATTGTAAGCTCCTTGTCATTATCAATAAGGCAGTGAGAGTTGTCTGTTACAGGAACTGTCAGAGCTGGACTGAGCTGCATGATCACCCCACAGTACAGCTGCCAGCAGCACATTGTAAGCTCCTTGTCATTACCAATAAGGCAGTGACAGTTGTCTGTTACAGGAACTGTCAGAGCTGGACTGAGCTGCATGATCACCCCACAGTACATCTGCCAGCAGCACAGTGTAAGCTCCTTGTCATTACCAATAAGGCAGTGAGAGTTGTCTGTTACAGGAACTGTCAGAGCTGGACTGAGCTGTATGATCACCCCACAGTATAGCAGCCAGCAGCACATTGTAAGCTCCTTGTCATTACCAATAAGGCAGTGAGAGTTGTCTGTTACAGGAACTGTCAGAGCTGGACTGAGCTGCATGATCACCCCACAGTATAGCTGCCAGAAGCACAGTGTAAGCTCCTTGTCATTATCAATAAGGCAGTGACAGTTGTCTGTTACAGGAACTGTCAGAGCTGGACTGAGCTGTATGATCACCCCACAGTATAGCTGCCAGCAGCACATTGTACCCTCCTTGTCATTACCAATAAGGCAGTGACAGTTGTCTGTTACAGGAACTGTCAGAGCTGGACTGAGCTGTATGATCACCCCACAGTACAGCTGCCAGCAGCACAGTGTAAGCTCCTTGTCATTATCAATAAGGCAGTGACAGTTGTCTGTTACAGGAACTGTCAGAGCTGGACTGAGCTGCATGATCACCCCACAGTATAGCTGCCAGCAGCACAGTGTAAGCTCCTTGTCATTACCAATAAGGCAGTGACAGTTGTCTGTTACAGGAACTGTCAGAGCTGGACTGAGCTGCATGATCACCCCACAGTATAGCTGCCAGCAGCACAGTGTAAGCTCCTTGTCATTATCAATAAGGCAGTGACAGTTGCCTGTTACAGGAACTGTCAGAGCTGGACTGAGCTGTATGATCACCCCACAGTATAGCTGCCAGCAGCACATTGTAAGCTCCTTGTCATTATCAATAAGGCTGAGAGAGTTGTCTGTTACAGGAACTGTCAGAGCTGCACTGAGCTGTATGATCACCCCACAGTATAGCTGCCAGCAGCACATTGTAAGCTCCTTGTCATTATCAATAAGGCAGTGACAGTTGTCTGTTACAGGAACTGTCAGAGCTGGACTGAGCTGCATGATCACCCCACAGTATAGCAGCCAGCAGCACATTGTAAGCTCCTTGTCATTACCAATAAGGCAGTGAGAGTTGTCTGTTACAGGAACTGTCAGAGCTGGACTGAGCTGTATGATCACCCCACAGTATAGCTCCCAGCAGCACATTGTAAGCTCCTTGTCATTATCCATAAGGCAGTGACAGTTGTCTGTTACAGGAACTGTCAGAGCTGGACTGAGCTGTATGATCACCCCACAGTACAGCTGCCAGCAGCACACTGTAAGCTCCTTGTTATTATCAATAAGGCAGTGACAGTTGTCTGTTACAGGAACTGTCAGAGCTGGACTGAGCTGTATGATCACCCCACAGTACAGCTGCCAGCAGCACACTGTAAGCTCCTTGTTATTATCAATAAGGCAGTGACAGTTGTCTGTTACAGGAACTGTCAGAGCTGGACTGAGCTGTATGATCACCCCACAGTATAGCTGCCAGCAGCACAGTGTAAGCTCCTTGTCATTATCAATAAGGCAGTGAGAGTTGTCTGTTACAGGAACTGTCAGAGCTGGACTGAGCTGTATGATCACCCCCACAGTACAGCTGCCAGCAGCACATTGTAAGCTCCTTGTCATTATCAATAAGGCAGTGACATTTGTCTGTTACAGGAACTGTCAGAGCTGGACTGAGCTGTATGATCACCCCACAGTACAGCTGCCAGCAGCACAGTGTAAGCTCCTTGTCATTACCAATAAGGCAGTGACACTTGTCTGTTACAGGAACTGTCAGAGCTGGACTGAGCTGCATGATCACCCCACAGTATAGCTGCCAGAAGCACAGTGTAAGCTCCTTGTCATTATCAATAAGGCAGTGACAGTTGTCTGTTACAGGAACTGTCAGAGCTGGACTGAGCTGTATGATCACCCCACAGTATAGCTGCCAGCAGCACATTGTACCCTTCTTGTCATTGCCAATAAGGCAGTGACAGTTGTCTGTTACAGGAACTGTCAGAGCTGGACTGAGCTGTATGATCACCCCACAGTACAGCTGCCAGCAGCACATTGTAAGCTCCTTGTCATTACCAATAAAGCAGTGACAGTTGTCTGTTACAGGAACTGTCTGAGCTGGACTGAGCTGCATGATCACCCCACAGTATAGCTGCCAGCAGCACATTGTACCCTCCTTGTCATTACCAATAAGGCAGTGACAGTTGTCTGTCACAGGAATTGTCAGAGCTGGACTGAGCTGTATGATCACCCCACAGTATAGCTGCCAGCAGCACAGTGTAAGCTCCTTGTCATTACCAATAAGGCAGTGACAGTTGTCTGTTACAGGAACTGTCAGAGCTGGACTGAGCTGCATGATCACCCCACAGTATAGCTGCCAGCAGCACAGTGTAAGCTCCTTGTCATTATCAATAAGGCAGTGACAGTTGTCTGTTACAGGAACTGTCAGAGCTGGACTGAGCTGTATGATCACCCCACAGTACAGCTGCCAGCAGCACAGTGTAAGCTCCTTGTCATTATCAATAAGGCAGTGAGAGTTGTCTGTTACAGGAATTGTCAGAGTTGGACTGAGCTGTATGATCACCCCACAGTATAGCTGCCAGCAGCACATTGTAAGCTCCTTGTCATTATCAATAAGGCAGTGAGAGTTGTCTGTTACAGGAACTGTCAGAGCTGGACTGAGCTGCATGATCACCCCACAGTACAGCTGCCAGCAGCACATTGTAAGCTCCTTGTCATTATCAATAAGGCAGTGAGAGTTGTCTGTTACAGGAACTGTCAGAGCTGGACTGAGCTGTATGATCACCCCACAGTATAGCTGCCAGCAGCACATTGTAAGCTCCTTGTCATTATCAATAAGGCAGTGACAGTTGTCTGTTACAGGAACTGTCAGAGCTGGACTGAGCTGCATGATCACCCCACAGTACAGCTGCCAGCAGCACATTGTAAGCTCCTTGTCATTATCAATAAGGCAGTGAGAGTTGTCTGTTACAGGAACTGTCAGAGCTGGACTGAGCTGTATGATCACCCCACAGTATAGCTGCCAGCAGCACATTGTAAGCTCCTTGTCATTACCAATAAGGCAGTGAGAGTTGTCTGTTACAGGAACTGTCAGAGCTGGACTGAGCTGCATGATCACCCCACAGTATAGCTGCCAGAAGCACAGTGTAAGCTCCTTGTCATTATCAATAAGGCAGTGACAGTTGTCTGTTACAGGAACTGTCAGAGCTGGACTGAGCTGTATGATCACCCCACAGTATAGCTGCCAGCAGCACATTGTAAGCCCCTTGTCATTATCAATAAGGCAGTGACAGTTGTCTGTTACAGGAGCTGTCAGAGCTGGACTGAGCTGTATGATCACCCCACAGTACAGCTGCCAGCAGCACATTGTACCCTCCTTGTCATTACCAATAAGGCAGTGACAGTTGTCTGTTACAGGAACTGTCAGAGCTGGACTGAGCTGTATGATCACCCCACAGTACAGCTGCCAGCAGCACAGTGTAAGCTCCTTGTCATTATCAATAAGGCAGTGACAGTTGTCTGTTACAGGAACTGTCAGAGCTGGACTGAGCTGCATGATCACCCCACAGTATAGCTGCCAGCAGCACAGTGTAAGCTCCTTGTCATTACCAATAAGGCAGTGACAGTTGTCTGTTACAGGAACTGTCAGAGCTGGACTGAGCTGCATGATCACCCCACAGTACAGCTGCCAGCAGCACATTGTAAGCTCCTTGTCATTATCAATAAGGCAGTGACAGTTGTCTGTTACAGGAACTGTCAGAGCTGGACTGAGCTGTATGATCACCCCACAGTACAGCTGCCAGCAGCACAGTGTAAGCTCCTTGTCATTATCAATAAGGCAGTGACAGTTGTCTGTTACAGGAACTGTCAGAGCTGGACTGAGCTGCATGATCACCCCACAGTATAGCTGCCAGCAGCACAGTGTAAGCTCCTTGTCATTACCAATAAGGCAGTGACAGTTGTCTGTTACAGGAACTGTCAGAGCTGGACTGAGCTGCATGATCACCCCACAGTACAGCTGCCAGCAGCACATTGTAAGCTCCTTGTCATTATCAATAAGGCAGTGACAGTTGTCTGTTACAGGATCTGTCAGAGCTGGACTGAGCTGTATGATCACCCCACAGTACAGCTGCCAGCAACACATTGTAAGCTCCTTGTCATTATCAATAAGGCAGTGACATTTGTCTGTTACAGGACCTGTCAGAGCTGGACTGAGCTGCATGATCACCCCACAGTATAGCAGCCAGCAGCACATTGTAAGCTCCTTGTCATTACCAATAAGGCAGTGACAGTTGTCTGTTACAGGAACTGTCAGGGCTGGACTGAGCTGTATGATCACCCCACAGTATAGCAGCCAGCAGCACATTGTAAGCTCCTTGTCATTATCAATAAGGCAGTGAGAGTTGTCTGTTACAGGAACTGTCAGAGCTGGACTGAGCTGCATGATCACCCCACAGTACAGCTGCCAGCAGCACATTGTAAGCTCCTTGTCATTACCAATAAGGCAGTGACAGTTGTCTGTTACAGGAACTGTCAGGGCTGGACTGAGCTGTATGATCACCCCACAGTATAGCAGCCAGCAGCACATTGTAAGCTCCTTGTCATTATCAATAAGGCAGTGAGAGTTGTCTGTTACAGGAACTGTCAGACCTGGACTGAGCTGTATGATCACCCCACAGTACAGCTGCCAGCAGCACATTGTAAGCTCCTTGTCATTACCAATAAGGCAGTGACAGTTGTCTGTTACAGGAACTGTCAGGGCTGGACTGAGCTGTATGATCACCCCACAGTATAGCTGCCAGCAGCACATTGTAAGCTCCTTGTCATTATCAATAAGGCAGTGAGAGTTGTCTGTTACAGGAACTGTCAGAGCTGGACTGAGCTGTATGATCACCCCACAGTACAGCTGCCAGCAACACATTGTAAGCTCCTTGTCATTATCAATAAGGCAGTGACATTTGTCTGTTACAGGACCTGTCAGAGCTGGACTGAGCTGCATGATCACCCCACAGTATAGCAGCCAGCAGCACATTGTAAGCTCCTTGTCATTACCAATAAGGCAGTGACAGTTGTCTGTTACAGGAACTGTCAGGGCTGGACTGAGCTGTATGATCACCCCACAGTATAGCTGCCAGCAGCACAGTGTAAGCTCCTTGTCATTACCAATAAGGCAGTGAGAGTTGTCTGTTACAGGAACTGTCAGAGCTGGACTGAGCTGCATGATCACCCCACAGTACAGCAGCCAGCAGCACATTGTAAGCTCCTTGTCATTACCAATAAGGCAGTGACAGTTGTCTGTTACAGGAACTGTCAGGGCTGGACTGAGCTGTATGATCACCCCACAGTATAGCAGCCAGCAGCACATTGTAAGCTCCTTGTCATTATCAATAAGGCAGTGAGAGTTGTCTGTTACAGGAACTGTCAGAGCTGGACTGAGCTGCATGATCACCCCACAGTACAGCTGCCAGCAGCACATTGTAAGCTCCTTGTCATTACCAATAAGGCAGTGACAGTTGTCTGTTACAGGAACTGTCAGGGCTGGACTGAGCTGTATGATCACCCCACAGTACAGCTGCCAGCAGCACATTGTAAGCTCCTTGTCATTATCAATAAGGCAGTGACATTTGTCTGTTACAGGAACTGTCAGAGCTGGACTGAGCTGCATGATCACCCCACAGTACAGCTGCCAGCAGCACATTGTAAGCTCCTTGTTATTATCAATAAGGCAGTGACAGTTGTCTGTTACAGGAACTGTCAGAGCTGGACTGAGCTGTATGATCACCCCACAGTACAGCTGCCAGCAGCACATTGTAAGCTCCTTGTCATTATCAATAAGGCAGTGACATTTGTCTGTTACAGGAACTGTCAGAGCTGGACTGAGCTGCATGATCACCCCACAGTACAGCTGCCAGCAGCACATTGTAAGCTCCTTGTCATTATCAATAAGGCAGTGACATTTGTCTGTTACAGGAACTGTCAGAGCTGGACTGAGCTGCATGATCACCCCACAGTACAGCTGCCAGCAGCACATTGTAAGCTCCTTGTTATTATCAATAAGGCAGTGACAGTTGTCTGTTACAGGAACTGTCAGAGCTGGACTGAGCTGTATGATCACCCCACAGTACAGCTGCCAGCAGCACATTGTAAGCTCCTTGTCATTATCAATAAGGCAGTGACATTTGTCTGTTACAGGAACTGTCAGAGCTGGACTGAGCTGCATGATCACCCCACAGTACAGCTGCCAGCAGCACATTGTAAGCTCCTTGTTATTATCAATAAGGCAGTGACAGTTGTCTGTTACAGGAACTGTCAGAGCTGGACTGAGCTGTATGATCACCCCACAGTATAGCTGCCAGCAGCACATTGTAAGCTCCTTGTCATTATCAATAAGGCAGTGACAGTTGTCTGTTACAGGAACTGTCAGAGCTGGACTGAGCTGTATGATCACCCCACAGTATAGCTGCCAGCAGCACATTGTAAGCTCCTTGTCATTATCAATAAGGCAGTGAGAGTTGTCTGTTACAGGAACTGTCAGAGCTGGACTGAGCTGCATGATCACCCCACAGTATAGCAGCCAGCAGCACATTGTAAGCTCCTTGTCATTACCAATAAGGCAGTGAGAGTTGTCTGTTACAGGAACTGTCAGAGCTGGACTGAGCTGCATGATCACCCCACAGTATAGCTGCCAGAAGCACAGTGTAAGCTCCTTGTCATTATCAATAAGGCAGTGACAGTTGTCTGTTACAGGAACTGTCAGAGCTGGACTGAGCTGTATGATCACCCCACAGTATAGCTGCCAGCAGCACATTGTACCCTCCTTGTCATTACCAATAAGGCAGTGACAGTTGTCTGTTACAGGAACTGTCAGAGCTGGACTGAGCTGTATGATCACCCCACAGTATAGCTGCCAGCAGCACATTGTAAGCTCCTTGTCATTATCAATAAGGCAGTGAGAGTTGTCTGTTACAGGAACTGTCAGAGCTGGACTGAGCTGTATGATCACCCCACAGTATAGCTGCCAGCAGCACATTGTAAGCTCCTTGTCATTATCAATAAGGCAGTGACAGTTGTCTGTTACAGGAACTGTCAGAGCTGGACTGAGCTGCATGATCACCCCACAGTATAGCAGCCAGCAGCACATTGTAAGCTCCTTGTCATTACCAATAAGGCAGTGAGAGTTGTCTGTTACAGGAACTGTCAGAGCTGGACTGAGCTGCATGATCACCCCACAGTATAGCTGCCAGAAGCACAGTGTAAGCTCCTTGTCATTATCAATAAGGCAGTGACAGTTGTCTGTTACAGGAACTGTCAGAGCTGGACTGAGCTGTATGATCACCCCACAGTATAGCTGCCAGCAGCACATTGTACCCTCCTTGTCATTACCAATAAGGCAGTGACAGTTGTCTGTTACAGGAACTGTCAGAGCTGGACTGAGCTGTATGATCACCCCACAGTACAGCTGCCAGCAGCACAGTGTAAGCTCCTTGTCATTATCAATAAGGCAGTGACAGTTGTCTGTTACAGGAACTGTCAGAGCTGGACTGAGCTGCATGATCACCCCACAGTATAGCTGCCAGCAGCACAGTGTAAGCTCCTTGTCATTATCAATAAGGCAGTGAGAGTTGTCTGTTACAGGAACTGTCAGAGCTGGACTGAGCTGCATGATCACCCCACAGTATAGCTGCCAGCAGCACAGTGTAAGCTCCTTGTCATTATCAATAAGGCAGTGAGAGTTGTCTGTTACAGGAACTGTCAGAGCTGGACTGAGCTGCATGATCACCCCACAGTATAGCTGCCAGCAGCACAGTGTAAGCTCCTTGTCATTATCAATAAGGCAGTGACAGTTGTCTGTTACAGGAACTGTCAGAGTTGGACTGAGCTGTATGATCACCCCACAGTATAGCTGCCAGCAGCACAGTGTAAGCTCCTTGTCATTATCAATAAGGCAGTGAGAGTTGTCTGTTACAGGAACTGTCAGAGCTGGACTGAGCTGTATGATCACCCCACAGTACAGCTGCCAGCAGCACAGTGTAAGCTCCTTGTCATTACCAATAAGGCAGTGACAGTTGTCTGTTACAGGAACTGTCAGAGCTGGACTGAGCTGCATGATCACCCCACAGTACAGCTGCCAGCAGCACATTGTAAGCTCCTTGTCATTATCAATAAGGCAGTGAGAGTTGTCTGTTACAGGAACTGTCAGAGCTGGACTGAGCTGCATGATCACCCCACAGTATAGCAGCCAGCAGCACATTGTAAGCTCCTTGTCATTACCAATAAGGCAGTGAGAGTTGTCTGTTACAGGAACTGTCAGAGCTGGACTGAGCTGTATGATCACCCCACAGTATAGCTGCCAGAAGCACAGTGTAAGCTCCTTGTCATTATCAATAAGGCAGTGACAGTTGTCTGTTACAGGAACTGTCAGAGCTGGACTGAGCTGTATGATCACCCCACAGTATAGCTGCCAGCAGCACATTGTACCCTCCTTGTCATTACCAATAAGGCAGTGACAGTTGTCTGTTACAGGAACTGTCAGAGCTGGACTGAGCTGTATGATCACCCCACAGTACAGCTGCCAGCAGCACAGTGTAAGTTCCTTGTCATTATCAATAAGGCAGTGACAGTTGTCTGTTACAGGAACTGTCAGAGCTGGACTGAGCTGCATGATCACCCCACAGTATAGCTGCCAGCAGCACAGTGTAAGCTCCTTGTCATTATCAATAAGGCAGTGAGAGTTGTCTGTTACAGGAACTGTCAGAGTTGGACTGAGCTGTATGATCACCCCACAGTATAGCTGCCAGCAGAACATTGTACCCTCCTTGTCATTATCAATAAGGCAGTGAGAGTTGTCTGTTACAGGAACTGTCAGAGCTGGACTGAGCTGCATGATCACCACACAGTACAGCTGCCAGCAGCACATTGTAAGCTCCTTGTCATTATCAATAAGGCAGTGACAGTTGCCTGTTACAGGAACTGTCAGAGCTGGACTGAGCTGCATGATCACCCCACAGTATAGCTGCCAGCAGCACAGTGTAAGCTCCTTGTCATTACCAATAAGGCAGTGACAGTTGTCTGTTACAGGAACTGTCAGAGCTGGACTGAGCTGTATGATCACCCCACAGTACAGCTGCCAGCAGCACATTGTAAGCTCCTTGTCATTATCAATAAGGCAGTGACAGTTGCCTGTTACAGGAACTGTCAGAGCTGGACTGAGCTGCATGATCACCCCACAGTATAGCTGCCAGCAGCACAGTGTAAGCTCCTTGTCATTACCAATAAGGCAGTGAGAGTTGTCTGTTACAGGAACTGTCAGAGCTGGACTGAGCTGTATGATCACCCCACAGTACAGCTGCCAGCAGCACATTGTAAGCTCCTTGTCATTATCAATAAGGCAGTGAGAGTTGTCTGTTACAGGAACTTTCAGAGCTGGACTGAGCTGTATGATCACCCCACAGTACAGCTGCCAGCAGCACATTGTAAGTTCCTTGTCATTATCCATAAGGCAGTGACAGTTGTCTGTTACAGGAACTGTCAGAGCTGGACTGAGCTGTATGATCACCCCACAGTACAGCTGCCAGCAGCACATTGTAAGCTCCTTGTCATTATCAATAAGGCAGTGACATTTGTCTGTTACAGGAACTGTCAGAGCTGGACTGAGCTGCATGATCACCCCACAGTACAGCTGCCAGCAGCACACTGTAAGCTCCTTGTCATTATCAATAAGGCAGTGACATTTGTCTGTTACAGGAACTGTCAGAGCTGGACTGAGCTGCATGATCACCCCACAGTACAGCTGCCAGCAGCACATTGTAAGCTCCTTGTCATTATCAATAAGGCAGTGACATTTGTCTGTTACAGGAACTGTCAGAGCTGGACTGAGCTGCATGATCACCCCACAGTACAGCTGCCAGCAGCACATTGTAAGCTCCTTGTTATTATCAATAAGGCAGTGACAGTTGTCTGTTACAGGAACTGTCAGAGCTGGACTGAGCTGTATGATCACCCCACAGTATAGCTGCCAGCAGCACATTGTAAGCTCCTTGTCATTATCAATAAGGCAGTGACAGTTGTCTGTTACAGGAACTGTCAGAGCTGGACTGAGCTGTATGATCACCCCACAGTATAGCTGCCAGCAGCACATTGTAAGCTCCTTGTCATTATCAATAAGGCAGTGAGAGTTGTCTGTTACAGGAACTGTCAGAGCTGGACTGAGCTGCATGATCACCCCACAGTATAGCAGCCAGCAGCACATTGTAAGCTCCTTGTCATTACCAATAAGGCAGTGAGAGTTGTCTGTTACAGGAACTGTCAGAGCTGGACTGAGCTGCATGATCACCCCACAGTATAGCTGCCAGAAGCACAGTGTAAGCTCCTTGTCATTATCAATAAGGCAGTGACAGTTGTCTGTTACAGGAACTGTCAGAGCTGGACTGAGCTGTATGATCACCCCACAGTATAGCTGCCAGCAGCACATTGTACCCTCCTTGTCATTACCAATAAGGCAGTGACAGTTGTCTGTTACAGGAACTGTCAGAGCTGGACTGAGCTGTATGATCACCCCACAGTATAGCTGCCAGCAGCACATTGTAAGCTCCTTGTCATTATCAATAAGGCAGTGAGAGTTGTCTGTTACAGGAACTGTCAGAGCTGGACTGAGCTGCATGATCACCCCACAGTATAGCAGCCAGCAGCACATTGTAAGCTCCTTGTCATTACCAATAAGGCAGTGAGAGTTGTCTGTTACAGGAACTGTCAGAGCTGGACTGAGCTGCATGATCACCCCACAGTATAGCTGCCAGAAGCACAGTGTAAGCTCCTTGTCATTATCAATAAGGCAGTGACAGTTGTCTGTTACAGGAACTGTCAGAGCTGGACTGAGCTGTATGATCACCCCACAGTATAGCTGCCAGCAGCACATTGTACCCTCCTTGTCATTACCAATAAGGCAGTGACAGTTGTCTGTTACAGGAACTGTCAGAGCTGGACTGAGCTGTATGATCACCCCACAGTACAGCTGCCAGCAGCACAGTGTAAGCTCCTTGTCATTATCAATAAGGCAGTGACAGTTGTCTGTTACAGGAACTGTCAGAGCTGGACTGAGCTGCATGATCACCCCACAGTATAGCTGCCAGCAGCACAGTGTAAGCTCCTTGTCATTATCAATAAGGCAGTGAGAGTTGTCTGTTACAGGAACTGTCAGAGCTGGACTGAGCTGCATGATCACCCCACAGTATAGCTGCCAGCAGCACAGTGTAAGCTCCTTGTCATTATCAATAAGGCAGTGAGAGTTGTCTGTTACAGGAACTGTCAGAGCTGGACTGAGCTGCATGATCACCCCACAGTATAGCTGCCAGCAGCACAGTGTAAGCTCCTTGTCATTATCAATAAGGCAGTGACAGTTGTCTGTTACAGGAACTGTCAGAGTTGGACTGAGCTGTATGATCACCCCACAGTATAGCTGCCAGCAGCACAGTGTAAGCTCCTTGTCATTATCAATAAGGCAGTGAGAGTTGTCTGTTACAGGAACTGTCAGAGCTGGACTGAGCTGTATGATCACCCCACAGTACAGCTGCCAGCAGCACAGTGTAAGCTCCTTGTCATTACCAATAAGGCAGTGACAGTTGTCTGTTACAGGAACTGTCAGAGCTGGACTGAGCTGCATGATCACCCCACAGTACAGCTGCCAGCAGCACATTGTAAGCTCCTTGTCATTATCAATAAGGCAGTGAGAGTTGTCTGTTACAGGAACTGTCAGAGCTGGACTGAGCTGCATGATCACCCCACAGTATAGCAGCCAGCAGCACATTGTAAGCTCCTTACATAGTTACATAGTTACTTTGGTTGAAAAAAGACATACGTCCATCGAGTTCAACCAGTACAAAGTACAACTCCAGCCTGCTCCCTCACATATCCCTGTTGATCATAAAATCCCTGGATTAACATCATTGGCATTACCTAGTAATTGTAGCCATGGATGTCATTCAACGCAAGGAAAGCATCTAAGCCCCCTTTAAATGCAGGTATAGAGTTTGCCATAACGACTTCCTGTGGCAATGCATTCCACATCTTAATCACTCTTACTGTAAAGAACCCTTTCCTAAATAAATGGCTAAAACGTTTTTCCTCCATGCGCAGATCATGTCCTCTAGTCCTTTGAGAAGGCCTAGGGACAAAAAGCTCATCCGCCAAGCTATTATATTGCCCTCTGATGTATTTATACATGTTAATTAGATCTCCTCTAAGGCGTCTTTTCTCTAGACTAAATAAACCCAGTTTATCTAACCTTTCTTGGTAAGTGAGACCTTCCATCCCACGTATCAATTTTGTTGCTCGTCTCTGCACCTGCTCTAAAACTGCAATATCTTTTTTGTAATGTGGTGCCCAGAACTGAATTCCATATTCCAGATGTGGCCTTACTAGAGAGTTAAACAGGGGCAATATTATGCTAGCATCTCGAGTTTTTATTTCCCTTTTAATGCATCCCAAAATTTTGTTAGCTTTAGCTGCAGCGGCTTGGCATTGAGTACGATTATTTAACTTGTTGTCGATGAGTACTCCTAAGTCCTTCTCCAAGTTTGATGTCCCCAACTGTATCCCATTTATTTTGTATGGTGTTAGACCATTGGTACGACCAAAATGCATGACTTTACATTTGTCAACATTGAATTTCATCTGCCATGTATGTGCCCATATAGCCATCCTATCCAGATCCTGTTGCAATATAACACTATCTTCCTTAGAGTTGATGATTCTGCACAATTTTGTATCATCTGCAAAAATAGCAACATTGCTCACTACTGTATCCACTAGGTCATTAATAAATAAATTGAAGAGCACTGGACCCAGTACAGACCCCTGTGGGACCCCACTGCTAACAGTCTCCCATTTTGAGTATGATCCATTGACCACAACTCTTTGTTTTCTGTCCATTAGCCAGTTCCCTATCCAAGCACACAGACTCTTCCCCAGTCCTTGCATCCTCATCTTTTGCACCAGACTTTTGTGGGGAACAGTGTCGAATGCCTTAGCAAAGTCTAAGTATATCACATCTACAGCATTCCCAATATCCATATTAGCATTCACTACCTCATAAAAGCTGAGCATGTTAGTCAAACAGGACCTGTCTTTAGTAAACCCATGTTGATGCTGAGAAATAAGATTATTTTCTACTATGAAGTCATGTATAGTATCTCTTAGTAACCCCTCAAATAGTTTGCATACAACTGATGTTAAGCTTACAGGTCTATAATTTCCTGGATCTGATTTTTTGCCCTTCTTAAATAATGGGAAAACGTGGGCTGTACGCCAATCCACTGGGACTCTGCCAGTTGCAAGAGAGTCACAAAAGATAAGATAAAGGGGTTTATCTATAACTGAACTTAATTCCCTTAGGACCCGAGGATGCATGCCATCCGGGCCAGGTGCCTTGTCTATTTTTAATTTATTTAGTCTTGCCTTTACTTCTTCCTGCGTTAAGTATTTAATATTACAGTTAGAAGATTGAGACTCTTCCGCCTCTGTAATTTGCAACAGTGCTGTTTCCTTTGTAAAGACAGAAGCAAAGAAAGCATTTAATAACTCTGCCTTACCTTGGTCATCCACCGTTGAGTTCCCACCCTCATCCTTTAGGAGTCCTATACAGTCAACCTTTCTTTTTTTAGAGTTGATGTACTTGTAAAACTTTTTTGGGTTAGATTTGATATCCCTAGCGATTTGATTTTCAGCTTCGATCTTTGCCAGCCTAATTTCTTTTTTACAATTTTTATTGCACTCCTTATAATTGCTTAGTGCAGCCTCGGTCCCCTCCTGTTTTAGGACCTTATAGGCATTCTTTTTCCTCTTCATTTTATCTTTAACCTTTCTATTCATCCATAGAGGCCTTTTTTTATTCCTAGACATTTTGTTTCCATATGGGATATACATACTACAATATTGATTGAGAATACGTTTAAAAGCTTGCCATTTCCCTTCAGTGTCCTCCCCTTGTAGTATATTATCCCAGTTCACCAAACTTAGTGCCTGCCTGATTTGATTGAACTTTGCTTTTCTAAAATTCATAGTTTTAGTGGTCCCGCTGCCCCGTGGCCTATCAGTCACCAGATCAAACGTTATCATGTTGTGATCACTATTTCCCAAATGTTCTTGAACCTGCACATTTGATACATTATCTGGTCTATTCGAAATGATCAGATCCAGTAACGCATTCCCCCTAGTTGGTTCCGTTACCATTTGAGTCAAGTAATTGTCCTGTAGTGCTGCCAGAAATCTGCTGCTTTTACCAGAATGGGTAGCCTCAATACCCCAGTCAATGTCTGGAAAGTTGAAGTCGCCCATAACTATGACCTCATTTTTACTTGCCGCTTTTTCAATTTGCTGTAGTAATTGCAGTTCTGCAGCTTCATTAATATGAGGTGGTCTGTAGCATACCCCAATAAGCAATTGGCAACTTTTATTTCCACCATGAATATTTACCCAAACGGACTCCACATCTTCGCAATCTTCCTCCATCTCATCGTTGAGGACAGCTGTAAAAGAATTCTTAACAAAGAGACAAACCCCTCCACCTTTTTTCCCTGTTCTATCCCTCCTGAACACATTGTATCCTTTTAAATTGGCTATCCAGTCATGACTTTCATCCATCCATGTCTCGGTTATTCCCACAATGTCATAGCCTTTGTCATTCAGAATGAACTCTAGTTCATCTATTTTATTTGCAAGGCTCCGAGCATTGGTTATCATGCACTTTATATTTTTACCACCACATTTACCAATTTTGTTTACCTGAAATGGGCTACTTGAAGTTTTACCAACCTCCTTAATCTTTACACTGTCCCCACCCCCCTCTCCACCCCCTTGTCATTACCAATAAGGCAGTGAGAGTTGTCTGTTACAGGAACTGTCAGAGCTGGACTGAGCTGTATGATCACCCCACAGTATAGCTGCCAGAAGCACAGTGTAAGCTCCTTGTCATTATCAATAAGGCAGTGACAGTTGTCTGTTACAGGAACTGTCAGAGCTGGACTGAGCTGTATGATCACCCCACAGTATAGCTGCCAGCAGCACATTGTACCCTCCTTGTCATTACCAATAAGGCAGTGACAGTTGTCTGTTACAGGAACTGTCAGAGCTGGACTGAGCTGTATGATCACCCCACAGTACAGCTGCCAGCAGCACAGTGTAAGTTCCTTGTCATTATCAATAAGGCAGTGACAGTTGTCTGTTACAGGAACTGTCAGAGCTGGACTGAGCTGCATGATCACCCCACAGTATAGCTGCCAGCAGCACAGTGTAAGCTCCTTGTCATTATCAATAAGGCAGTGAGAGTTGTCTGTTACAGGAACTGTCAGAGTTGGACTGAGCTGTATGATCACCCCACAGTATAGCTGCCAGCAGAACATTGTACCCTCCTTGTCATTATCAATAAGGCAGTGAGAGTTGTCTGTTACAGGAACTGTCAGAGCTGGACTGAGCTGCATGATCACCACACAGTACAGCTGCCAGCAGCACATTGTAAGCTCCTTGTCATTATCAATAAGGCAGTGACAGTTGCCTGTTACAGGAACTGTCAGAGCTGGACTGAGCTGCATGATCACCCCACAGTATAGCTGCCAGCAGCACAGTGTAAGCTCCTTGTCATTACCAATAAGGCAGTGACAGTTGTCTGTTACAGGAACTGTCAGAGCTGGACTGAGCTGTATGATCACCCCACAGTACAGCTGCCAGCAGCACATTGTAAGCTCCTTGTCATTATCAATAAGGCAGTGACAGTTGCCTGTTACAGGAACTGTCAGAGCTGGACTGAGCTGCATGATCACCCCACAGTATAGCTGCCAGCAGCACAGTGTAAGCTCCTTGTCATTACCAATAAGGCAGTGAGAGTTGTCTGTTACAGGAACTGTCAGAGCTGGACTGAGCTGTATGATCACCCCACAGTACAGCTGCCAGCAGCACATTGTAAGCTCCTTGTCATTATCAATAAGGCAGTGAGAGTTGTCTGTTACAGGAACTTTCAGAGCTGGACTGAGCTGTATGATCACCCCACAGTACAGCTGCCAGCAGCACATTGTAAGTTCCTTGTCATTATCCATAAGGCAGTGACAGTTGTCTGTTACAGGAACTGTCAGAGCTGGACTGAGCTGTATGATCACCCCACAGTACAGCTGCCAGCAGCACATTGTAAGCTCCTTGTCATTATCAATAAGGCAGTGACATTTGTCTGTTACAGGAACTGTCAGAGCTGGACTGAGCTGCATGATCACCCCACAGTACAGCTGCCAGCAGCACACTGTAAGCTCCTTGTCATTATCAATAAGGCAGTGAGAGTTGTCTGTTACAGGAACTGTCAGAGCTGGACTGAGCTGTATGATCACCCCACAGTATAGCTGCCAGCAGCACAGTGTAAGCTCCTTGTCATTACCAATAAGGCAGTGACATTTGTCTGTTACAGGAACTGTCAGAGCTGGACTGAGCTGCATGATCACCCCACAGTACAGCTGCCAGCAGCACATTGTAAGCTCCTTGTCATTATCAATAAGGCAGTGACAGTTGTCTGTTACAGGAACTGTCAGAGCTGGACTGAGCTGTATGATCACCCCACAGTATAGCTGCCAGCAGCACATTGTAAGCTCCTTGTCATTATCAATAAGGCTGAGAGAGTTGTCTGTTACAGGAACTGTCAGAGCTGGACTGAGCTGTATGATCACCCCACAGTACAGCTGCCAGCAGCACATTGTACCCTCCTTGTCATTATCAATAAGGCAGTGACAGTTGTCTGTTACAGGAACTGTCAGAGCTGGACTGAGCTGCATGATCACCCCACAGTATAGCTGCCAGCAGCACATTGTAAGCTCCTTGTCATTATCAATAAGGCAGTGAGAGTTGTCTGTTACAGGAACTGTCAGAGTTGGACTGAGCTGTATGATCACCCCACAGTATAGCTGCCAGCAGCACATTGTAAGCTCCTTGTCATTACCAATAAGGCAGTGACAGTTGTCTGTTACAGGAACTGTCAGAGCTGGACTGAGCTGCATGATCACCCCACAGTATAGCTGCCAGCAGCACATTGTAAGCTCCTTGTCATTATCAATAAGGCAGTGAGAGTTGTCTGTTACAGGAACTGTCAGAGTTGGACTGAGCTGTATGATCACCCCACAGTATAGCTGCCAGCAGCACATTGTAAGCTCCTTGTCATTACCAATAAGGCAGTGACAGTTGTCTGTTACAGGAACTGTCAGAGCTGGACTGAGCTGTATGATCACCCCACAGTACAGCTGCCAGCAGCACATTGTAAGCTCCTTGTCATTATCAATAAGGCAGAGAGAGTTGTCTGTTACAGGAACTGTCAGAGCTGGACTGAGCTGTATGATCACCCCACAGTATAGCTGCCAGAAGCACAGTGTAAGCTCCTTGTCATTATCAATAAGGCAGTGAGAGTTGTCTGTTACAGGAACTGTCAGAGCTGGACTGAGCTGTATGATCACCCCACAGTATAGCTGCCAGCAGCACATTGTAAGCTCCTTGTCATTATCCATAAGGCAGTGACAGTTGTCTGTTACAGGAACTGTCAGAGCTGGACTGAGCTGCATGATCACCCCACAGTACAGCTGCCAGCAGCACACTGTAAGCTCCTTGTCATTATCAATAAGGCAGTGACATTTGTCTGTTACAGGAACTGTCAGAGCTGGACTGAGCTGCATGATCACCCCACAGTATAGCTGCCAGCAGCACACTGTAAGCTCCTTGTCATTATCAATAAGGCAGTGACATTTGTCTGTTACAGGAACTGTCAGAGCTGGACTGAGCTGTATGATCACCCCACAGTATAGCTGCCAGCAGCACATTGTAAGCTCCTTGTCATTATCAATAAGGCTGAGAGAGTTGTCTGTTACAGGAACTGTCAGAGCTGGACTGAGCTGTATGATCACCCCACAGTATAGCTGCCAGCAGCACATTGTAAGCTCCTTGTCATTACCAATAAGGCAGTGACAGTTGCCTGTTACAGTAACTGTCAGAGCTGGACTGAGCTGTATGATCACCCCACAGTACAGCTGCCAGCAGCACATTGTAAGCTCCTTGTCATTATCAATAAGGCTGAGAGAGTTGTCTGTTACAGGAACTGTCAGAGCTGGACTGAGCTGTATGATCACCCCACAGTACAGCTGCCAGCAGCACATTGTAAGCTCCTTGTCATTATCAATAAGGCAGTGACAGTTGTCTGTTACAGGAACTGTCAGAGCTGGACTGAGCTGTATGATCACCCCACAGTATAGCTGCCAGCAGCACATTGTAAGCTCCTTGTCATTATCAATAAGGCAGTGACAGTTGTCTGTTACAGGAGCTGTCAGAGCTGGACTGAGCTGTATGATCACCCCACAGTACAGCTGCCAGCAGCACATTGTAAGCTCCTTGTCATTATCAATAAGGCTGAGAGAGTTGTCTGTTACAGGAACTGTCAGAGCTGGACTGAGCTGCATGATCACCCCACAGTACAGCTGCCAGCAGCACATTGTAAGCTCCTTGTCATTATCAATAAGGCAGTGACAGTTGTCTGTTACAGGAACTGTCAGAGCTGGACTGAGCTGCATGATCACCCCACAGTACAGCTGCCAACAGCACATTGTAAGCTCCTTGTCATTACCAATAAGGCAGTGAGAGTTGTCTGTTACAGGAACTGTCAGAGCTGGACTGAGCTGCATGATCACCCCACAGTATAGCTGCCAGAAGCACAGTGTAAGCTCCTTGTCATTATCAATAAGGCAGTGACAGTTGTCTGTTACAGGAACTGTCAGAGCTGGACTGAGCTGTATGATCACCCCACAGTATAGCTGCCAGCAGCACATTGTACCCTCCTTGTCATTGCCAATAAGGCAGTGACAGTTGTCTGTTACAGGAACTGTCAGAGCTGGACTGAGCTGTATGATCACCCCACAGTACAGCTGCCAGCAGCACATTGTAAGCTCCTTGTCATTACCAATAAAGCAGTGACAGTTGTCTGTTACAGGAACTGTCTGAGCTGGACTGAGCTGCATGATCACCCCACAGTATAGCTGCCAGCAGCACAGTGTAAGCTCCTTGTCATTATCAATAAGGCAGTGAGAGTTGTCTGTTACAGGAACTGTCAGAGTTGGACTGAGCTGCATGATCACCCCACAGTATAGCTGCCAGAAGCACAGTGTAACCTCCTTGTCATTATCAATAAGGCAGTGACAGTTGTCTGTTACAGGAACTGTCAGAGCTGGACTGAGCTGTATGATCACCCCACAGTATAGCTGCCAGCAGCACATTGTACCCTCCTTGTCATTGCCAATAAGGCAGTGACAGTTGTCTGTTACAGGAACTGTCAGAGCTGGACTGAGCTGTATGATCACCCCACAGTACAGCTGCCAGCAGCACATTGTAAGCTCCTTGTCATTACCAATAAAGCAGTGACAGTTGTCTGTTACAGGAACTGTCTGAGCTGGACTGAGCTGCATGATCACCCCACAATATAGCTGCCAGCAGCACAGTGTAAGCTCCTTGTCATTACCAATAAGGCAGTGACAGTTGTCTGTTACAGGAACTGTCAGAGCTGGACTGAGCTGCATGATCACCCCACAGTATAGCTGCCAGCAGCACATTGTAAGCTCCTTGTCATTACCAATAAGGCAGTGACAGTTGTCTGTTACAGGAACTGTCAGAGCTGGACTGAGCTGCATGATCACCCCACAGTATAGCAGCCAGCAGCACATTGTAAGCTCCTTGTCATTATCAATAAGGCAGTGAGAGTTGTCTGTTACAGGAACTGTCAGAGGTGGACTGAGCTGCATGATCACCCCACAGTATAGCAGCCAGCAGCACATTGTAAGCTCCTTGTCATTATCAATAAGGCTGAGAGAGTTGTCTGTTACAGGAACTGTCAGAGCTGGACTGAGCTGTATGATCACCCCACAGTATAGCTGCCAGCAGCACATTGTAAGCTCCTTGTCATTATCAATAAGGCTGAGATAGTTGTCTGTTACAGGAACTGTCAGAGCTGGACTGAGCTGCATGATCACCCCACAGTACAGCTGCCAGCAGCACATTGTAAGCTCCTTGTCATTATCAATAAGGCAGTGAGAGTTGTCTGTTACAGGAACTGTCAGAGGTGGACTGAGCTGCATGATCACCCCACAGTATAGCAGCCAGCAGCACATTGTAAGCTCCTTGTCATTATCAATAAGGCTGAGAGAGTTGTCTGTTACAGGAACTGTCAGAGCTGGACTGAGCTGTATGATCACCCCACAGTATAGCTGCCAGCAGCACATTGTAAGCTCCTTGTCATTATCAATAAGGCTGAGAGAGTTGTCTGTTACAGGAACTGTCAGAGCTGGACTGAGCTGCATGATCACCCCACAGTATAGCTGCCAGCAGCACATTGTACCCTCCTTGTCATTATCAATAAGGCTGAGAGAGTTGTCTGTTACAGGAACTGTCAGAGCTGGACTGAGCTGTATGATCACCCCACAGTACAGCTGCCAGAAGCACAGTGTAAGCTCCTTGTCATTATCAATAAGGCTGAGATAGTTGTCTGTTACAGGAACTGTCAGAGCTGGACTGAGCTGCATGATCACCCCACAGTACAGCTGCCAGCAGCACATTGTAAGCTCCTTGTCATTATCAATAAGGCAGTGAGAGTTGTCTGTTACAGGAACTGTCAGAGGTGGACTGAGCTGCATGATCACCCCACAGTATAGCAGCCAGCAGCACATTGTAAGCTCCTTGTCATTATCAATAAGGCTGAGAGAGTTGTCTGTTACAGGAACTGTCAGAGCTGGACTGAGCTGTATGATCACCCCACAGTACAGCTGCCAGAAGCACAGTGTAAGCTCCTTGTCATTATCAATAAGGCTGAGAGAGTTGTCTGTTACAGGAACTGTCAGAGCTGGACTGAGCTGTATGATCACCCCACAGTATAGCTGCCAGCAGCACATTGTAAGCTCCTTGTCATTATCAATAAGGCTGAGAGAGTTGTCTGTTACAGGAACTGTCAGAGCTGGACTGAGCTGTATGATCACCCCACAGTATAGCTGCCAGCAGCACATTGTACCCTCCTTGTCATTGCCAATAAGGCAGTGACAGTTGTCTGTTACAGGAACTGTCAGAGCTGGACTGAGCTGTATGATCACCCCACAGTATAGCTGCCAGCAGCACACTGTAAGCTCCTTGTCATTATCAATAAGGCAGTGACATTTGTCTGTTACAGGAACTGTCAGAGCTGGACTGAGCTGCATGATCACCCCACAGTACAGCTGCCAGCAGCACATTGTAAGCTCCTTGTCATTATCAATAAGGCAGTGACAGTTGTCTGTTACAGGAACTGTCAGAGCTGGACTGAGCTGCATGATCACCCCACAGTACAGCTGCCAGCAGCACATTGTAAGCTCCTTGTCATTATCAATAAGGCAGTGACAGTTGTCTGTTACAGGAACTGTCAGAGCTGGACTGAGCTGTATGATCACCCCACAGTATAGCTGCCAGCAGCACATTGTAAGCTCCTTGTCATTATCAATAAGGCTGAGAGAGTTGTCTGTTACAGGAACTGTCAGAGCTGGACTGAGCTGTATGATCACCCCACAGTATAGCTGCCAGCAGCACATTGTAAGCTCCTTGTCATTATCAATAAGGCTGAGAGAGTTGTCTGTTACAGGAACTGTCAGAGCTGGACTGAGCTGCATGATCACCCCACAGTACAGCTGCCAGCAGCACATTGTAAGCTCCTTGTCATTACCAATAAGGCAGTGAGAGTTGTCTGTTACAGGAACTGTCAGAGCTGGACTGAGCTGCATGATCACCCCACAGTATAGCTGCCAGAAGCACAGTGTAAGCTCCTTGTCATTATCAATAAGGCAGTGACAGTTGTCTGTTACAGGAACTGTCAGAGCTGGACTGAGCTGTATGATCACCCCACAGTATAGCTGCCAGCAGCACATTGTACCCTCCTTGTCATTGCCAATAAGGCAGTGACAGTTGTCTGTTACAGGAACTGTCAGAGCTGGACTGAGCTGTATGATCACCCCACAGTACAGCTGCCAGCAGCACATTGTAAGCTCCTTGTCATTACCAATAAGGCAGTGAGAGTTGTCTGTTACAGGAACTGTCTGAGCTGGACTGAGCTGCATGATCACCCCACAATATAGCTGCCAGCAGCACAGTGTAAGCTCCTTGTCATTACCAATAAGGCAGTGACAGTTGTCTGTTACAGGAACTGTCAGAGCTGGACTGAGCTGCATGATCACCCCACAGTATAGCTGCCAGCAGCACATTGTAAGCTCCTTGTCATTATCAATAAGGCAGTGAGAGTTGTCTGTTACAGGAACTGTCAGAGTTGGACTGAGCTGCATGATCACCCCACAGTATAGCTGCCAGCAGCACATTGTAAGCTCCTTGTCATTATCAATAAGGCAGTGAGAGTTGTCTGTTACAGGAACTGTCAGAGCTGGACTGAGCTGTATGATCACCCCACAGTACAGCTGCCAGCAGCACAGTGTAAGCTCCTTGTCATTATCAATAAGGCAGTGAGAGTTGTCTGTTACAGGAACTGTCAGAGTTGGACTGAGCTGTATGATCACCCCACAGTACAGCTGCCAGCAGCACATTGTAAGCTCCTTGTCATTACCAATAAGGCAGTGACAGTTGTCTGTTACAGGAACTGTCAGAGCTGGACTGAGCTGCATGATCACCCCACAGTATAGCTGCCAGCAGCACATTGTAAGCTCCTTGTCATTATCAATAAGGCAGTGACAGTTGTCTGTTACAGGAACTGTCAGAGCTGGACTGAGCTGCATGATCACCCCACAGTACAGCTGCCAGCAGCACATTGTAAGCTCCTTGTCATTATCAATAAGGCAGTGAGAGTTGTCTGTTACAGGAACTGTCAGAGCTGGACTGAGCTGCATGATCACCCCACAGTATAGCAGCCAGCAGCACATTGTAAGCTCCTTGTCATTATCAATAAGGCAGTGACAGTTGTCTGTTACAGGAACTGTCAGAGCTGGACTGAGCTGTATGATCACCCCACAGTATAGCTGCCAGCAGCACATTGTACCCTCCTTGTCATTACCAATAAGGCAGTGACAGTTGTCTGTTACAGGAACTGTCAGAGCTGGACTGAGCTGCATGATCACCCCACAGTACAGCTGCCAGCAGCACAGTGTAAGCTCCTTGTCATTATCAATAAGGCAGTGACATTTGTCTGTTACAGGAACTGTCAGAGCTGGACTGAGCTGCATGATCACCCCACAGTACAGCTGCCAGCAGGACATTGTAAGCTCCTTGTCATTATCAATAAGGCAGAGAGAGTTGTCTGTTACAGGAACTGTCAGAGCTGGACTGAGCTGTATGATCACCCCACAGTATAGCAGCCAGCAGCACATTGTAAGCTCCTTGTCATTATCAATAAGGCAGTGACATTTGTCTGTTACAGGAACTGTCAGAGCTGGACTGAGCTGCATGATCACCCCACAGTACAGCTGCCAGCAGCACACTGTAAGCTCCTTGTCATTACCAATAAGGCAGTGACAGTTGTCTGTTACAGGAACTGTCAGAGCTGGACTGAGCTGTATGATCACCCCACAGTATAGCTGCCAGCAGCACATTGTAAGCTCCTTGTCATTATCAATAAGGCAGTGACATTTGTCTGTTACAGGAACTGTCAGAGCTGGACTGAGCTGCATGATCACCCCACAGTATAGCTGCCAGCAGCACAGTGTAAGCTCCTTGTCATTATCAATAAGGCAGTGACATTTGTCTGTTACAGGAACTGTCAGAGCTGGACTGAGCTGCATGATCACCCCACAGTACAGCTGCCAGCAGCACATTGTACCCTCCTTGTCATTATCAATAAGGCAGTGACAGTTGTCTGTTACAGGAACTGTCAGAGCTGGACTGAGCTGTATGATCACCCCACAGTATAGCTGCCAGCAGCACAGTGTAAGCTCCTTGTCATTATCAATAAGGCAGTGACATTTGTCTGTTACAGGAACTGTCAGAGCTGGACTGAGCTGCATGATCACCCCACAGTACAGCTGCCAGCAGCACAGTGTAAGCTCCTTGTCATTATCAATAAGGCAGTGACATTTGTCTGTTACAGGAACTGTCAGAGCTGGACTGAGCTGCATGATCACCCCACAGTACAGCTGCCAGCAGCACACTGTAAGCTCCTTGTGCTGGACTGAGCTCCAGAGCTGGACTGAGCTGTATGATCACCCCACAGTATAGCTGCCAGCAGCACATTGTAAGCTCCTTGTCATTATCAATAAGGCAGTGAGAGTTGTCTGTTACAGGAACTGTCAGAGCTGGACTGAGCTGCATGATCACCCCACAGTATAGCTGCCAGCAGCACATTGTAAGCTCCTTGTCGTTATCAATAAGGCAGTGACAGTTGTCTGTTACAGGAACTGTCAGAGCTGGACTGAGCTGTATGATCACCCCACAGTACAGCTGCCAGCAGCACATTGTAAGCTCCTTGTCATTACCAATAAGGCAGTGAGAGTTGTCTGTTACAGGAACTGTCAGAGCTGGACTGAGCTGTATGATCACCCCACAGTATAGCTGCCAGCAGCACATTGTAAGCTCCTTGTCATTATCAATAAGGCAGTGAGAGTTGTCTGTTACAGGAACTGTCAGAGCTGGACTGAGCTGCATGATCACCCCACAGTACAGGTGCCAGCAGCACATTGTAAGCTCCTTGTCATTATCAATAAGGCAGTGAGAGTTGTCTGTTACAGGAACTGTCAGAGCTGGACTGAGCTGCATGATCACCCCACAGTATAGCAGCCAGCAGCACATTGTAAGCTCCTTGTCATTACCAATAAGGCAGTGAGAGTTGTCTGTTACAGGAACTGTCAGAGCTGGACTGAGCTGCATGATCACCCCACAGTATAGCTGCCAGAAGCACAGTGTAAGCTCCTTGTCATTATCAATAAGGCAGTGACAGTTGTCTGTTACAGGAACAGTCAGAGCTGGACTGAGCTGTATGATCACCCCACAGTATAGCTGCCAGCAGCACATTGTACCCTCCTTGTCATTACCAATAAGGCAGTGACAGTTGTCTGTTACAGGAACTGTCAGAGCTGGACTGAGCTGCATGATCACCCCACAGTATAGCTGCCAGCAGCACAGTGCAAGCTCCTTGTCATTACCAATAAGGCAGTGACAGTTGTCTGTTACAGGAACTGTCAGAGCTGGACTGAGCTGCATGATCACCCCACAGTATAGCTGCCAGCAGCACAGTGTAAGCTCCTTGTCATTATCAATAAGGCAGTGAGAGTTGTCTGTTACAGGAACTGTCAGAGCTGGACTGAGCTGTATGATCACCCCACAGTACAGCTGCCAGCAGCACATTGTAAGCTCCTTGTCATTATCAATAAGGCAGTGACAGTTGTCTGTTACAGGAACTGTCAGAGCTAGACGGAGCTGCATGATCACCCCACAGTACAGCTGCCAGCAGCACATTGTAAGCTCCTTGTCATTATCAATAAGGCAGTGACAGTTGTCTGTTACAGGAACTGTCAGAGCTGGACTGAGCTGTATGATCACCCCACAGTATAGCTGCCAGCAGCACATTGTAAGCTCCTTGTCATTACCAATAAGGCAGTGACGGTTGTCTGTTACAGGAACTGTCAGAGCTGGACTGAGCTGTATGATCACCCCACAGTACAGCTGCCAGCAGCACATTGTAAGCTCCTTGTCATTACCAATAAGGCAGTGACAGTTGTCTGTTACAGGAACTGTCAGAGCTGGACTGAGCTGCATGATCACCCCACAGTATAGCTGCCAGCAGCACATTGTAAGCTCCTTGTCATTACCAATAAGGCAGAGAGAGTTGTCTGTTACAGGAACTGTCAGAGCTGGACTGAGCTGTATGATCACCCCACAGTATAGCTGCCAGCAGCAAATTGTACCCTCCTTGTCATTACCAATAAGGCAGTGACAGTTGTCTGTTACAGGGACTGTCAGAGCTGGACTGAGCTGTATGATCACCCCACAGTACAGCTGCCAGCAGCACATTGTAAGCTCCTTGTCATTATCAATAAGGCAGTGACAGTTGTCTGTTACAGGAACTGTCAGAGCTGGACTGAGATGCATGATCACCCCACAGTACAGCTGCCAGCAGCACATTGTAAGCTCCTTGTCATTATCAATAAGGCAGTGAGAGTTGTCTGTTACAGGAACTGTCAGAGCTGGACTGAGCTGTATGATCACCCCACAGTACAGCTGCCAGCAGCACATTGTAAGCTCCTTGTCATTACCAATAAGGCAGTGACAGTTGTCTGTTACAGGAACTGTCAGAGCTAGTCTGAGCTGTATGATCACCCCACAGTACAGCTGCCAGCAGCACATTGTAAGCTATGTTAATGTCATAGCTGTATGTTAATCCAAGTTTTATATATGCACTTAATAGATATAAGGTGACACCAATGTTTAATAAGGCTAATGTAACACAGATGATTCAGATGACTAGAGTTACTCTTTAAAGTTAGTCTTAGATTCTTTCATTACAGACATGCTCTAGCCAAGACCTGGTACTGTGTGAGTTTTTTGTCTCCTCAGGAATTTCTAAACTGATATGGCGTGACTGGTACTACAACCTCCCATCGGGGGAAGGTACAAAAACACACTAGTGAAGGCCTTGAAAATAACGATGAGAACAGGATGCTGGAGAGATTGTGAGCTGCAGTCCAGACCAGGTGCAAGGCTGTGAGAATCCTCCACCCTCTTGGAGTGAAAGCAGAAGACACTCGGACACTCACATTATTATTGGACAAGTAAATTACATCATGACCACGTAATTTGGAGTATAAGAAGTGGTGCACAGCGGAAGTTAGATCAGAAACCTTAAACTGCCTTGACCCTTTTGCTAGGCTTAACTGGGTTTCCCTCATGTATACATGTGCCATTTTTGAATAAAGCCTTAAGTTGTTTTTCTTTTCATTTCCTGACTTATTTTTGAAATCTTGGTGTATTGGTAAGTAAGTGACTTCCACATTTTGGTCCTTCGAAAGCGGAATCGATTCTGTTTTGCCTGGGGTACATCTCTGAAAACTGGGGGTGATGATCCCAGTCATCCCAACAAAATAAGTCCTCCCGGGTGAAAATTCCCTGTAAAAAGGGGCAAATTCTCAGAGTGCTATACCCAGACGGGACGGAGCTCGGATCCAAGAACCAGGATTTCAGGAGATGCTTTGAAGAGCGGCGGGCTTTACCTTTTTTGGTGTGTTTGTGTGTGAATGTGTGGCCGGCCACGGATTGAGCGGATTAAATTGATTGTCAACGCTGAGAGCTATCAAGGTGCATCAAAAAAGTAAGTAGATATTTGATTTTATTCGAGTACTGCATGACAATTGAGTTAGCCGGGGTATACCTGTGATCTGTAAAAAAGCTGGCAATTTTACAAATTGTCAGTCATGGTATCTGCGAGGTGGAATAGATCCTCATTGACCGGATAAGGAGAAACAGCGGATACCACGCAATAGCCACAGGGCAAAAGTAATCCAGGGCGAAAGTACAAGCCGGATTTAATCCAGGGCTACCACAGCCGGGTTGGATTCAGGGCTCAAGTGCAAGCCGGATAATAGCCGTGGTTATCATCACTGATTTGCTAGGCTGGGTAGTAATTCTCGCAAAGCGCGCCCGAGTTACAGCGGCATTCAGTGAAGCGTACTATTCAGCAAGTCGGCCCCAGCACAGTATCGGTCCACTGGGGGGCAGCGGCGGCTGAGCAGTCATATCATAGGAAACAGGTCACAGGTACCCCGAAGTAGAGTGTCAGGCAGAATGGGGCAGAATGCAACTAAAGCTCAACTTCTCCGTGCAACGGATGATGAACTTCTCATGCACCGCAAAGACCCCCGCTTGACGGAGAAATGCGAGGTCTGGCATGAGATGTTCAAATTCCCGGGCCATTTGCACCCGAAACAATGCAGGGCATTGATAAAGGCTATAGAGGAGAGAAGTAAAGGGAAATTGATTTTGCAGAATAAATATGGTTTGCAATTGGCGAGAGAATGGCGAGATGAAGCTGACAAGCGTAAGAGGGAACTGTGCTCCTTTTATTTTGGGAAGAAAGCGAGTGATTTGGAGGGTGAATATGGTCACAGTGCGACTGCACAGGATGTTGAGAACGAGAGTGAAAGTGAAAGTGGAGATGTGCCTGGAGCTGAGGCTGGAGAAGCACAAAGGCTGAGGCAGAGATCCCAATCCCCTCGGCGGGGTCCAGACCATAAGTCAGGACATCCAGCCCGCTCCTCAAGTACAGGAAACATCAGTGAGCCCACTAAGTCCAAACCTGTTAATAGACAAACTGAGGTGACAACGTCTGATAGACAGTTGCGGGGACGAAGAACCTCAGGAACCCGAGGCAGAGCATCCTCAGCCTCGGGCATCAAACAGGTGGTTGATCAGTTAGCTGTGACAACGGGAGATCTGAGAGTAAGTGCAAATAGTGAAGAACAGCCATCTCAGACCCCACCGCTTCCACACCCTCAACTTCCTTCCTATAATCCAGGCGCCATCTTTATGCACCCGATGGCAGCCATGTCACAGCTCCCGGGTTCCGCCATGCTACCATACCCATCTTCCACCACATTGCGACAGCCGGCTGCGGCCATTTCAATGCCTACCAAAAAATGCAACCCTGAACCCGCAATGCAAATGCCTATGATAGAGCTCCCAAACGGACCAGGGCAAACCATACATGTTTACAGACCCTGGACAAAGGATGATATGTTGAATGCAATTAAGACTATACCAAGCCCGAGAGAGGATGTGGTTGAATGCATTAAACAACTGACTGAGTTGAGACGGAGTTTTAAGCTGACTGCCACTGAATGTGAGAGAGTTGTGAGAAGAGTCTGTGGAACTGGATGGGTGAATGTCGAGGGTAATTGGAGTGCATGGGGGCCTGGACGACTTGTGACTGACCCGCCAGTGGAGTTGGATTGGGAAAGCACAACCTTAACCACCAGGTGGGATGCATTGATCCAACGAATGATAACATTTTATAAGATCACCCCAGATTTTACCAAGCTTTCTACGATTTCCCAGAAAGCAAACGAAAGCGTGGATGATCTGGTAGCACGGGTCATGGATGCTTTTGAAAAATACAGTGGGTTGCAGAAACCTGCAGTGCTTAATGGCACTACACCATGGGAACAACAGCTCAAAGCACAGATTGATAGGGCTTTAAAGGAAGAACTACAGTGGACAATCCATAAACATTTGATTACATGGAGTACGTGCAGTACGTGCAGTGTGACAGAGTTTTTGGAGTATGCCAGGCATGCGGAGAAAATTGTGATAGAAAAAAAGAAGCGGGGACAGAAGAGACATCCTGCTGCGGCAGCCTCCTATTCCTTGTCCACCTGCAACTAGGGCGCGGGTGAGGAGGGTGCATACAGCGGAGATGTCTCACGTCCCCGTCCACGTAGATTTGTGCGTGACTATGCTGGAAAACGAGAAAGAGGGGAATGTTTCATTTGTGGAAAGCGGGATCACATTGCACGAGACTGCCCAGAGAATACGGCCAATCAAACCAAGCAACAAACCCAGTCTGCCTGACTAGGCAGGGAAGAGTTGAGCCGTGACACTATTGTGATTGAGATTGATTATGCTGACACAAAAAGCCTGCAATCCTTTTGTCTGTATCGAGTGTTAGAATCAAGTTTTTGGTTGACACTGGTGCATGTAGGTCTGTCCTTGGGACTGGTTTAAATATCCCGTGGGAAAAGTTGGGTACAGTTGTTACACGCAATGTCGGTGGTGGGTTTGAAGTGCCCACAACCACTAAACCGTTGCAGGTTTTAGATGAAAAGTCAGGCAGAGCTGTGTTTTGCAGTTTCATAATCTCTGCAAGGTGCCCAATTAATCTGTGTGGCAGAGACTTGATTGGTGATTTGAAGTTGACTATTGCTCCCAGTCCAGAGTCACTGCAGATCCATCGTGCTCCTGTGGCAGAAGCACCTGACGTGCATTGGTACGGTATTATTCTGCCAAATTCACTCCTGAACTGGATGCAGCAGGATGCCGGTCCGGCTGATACATTTCAGGAGGTAGTATGTGTGGCACACGTCACCACACATTACATAGCAAGTGGATGCAGGGATTTGGACTATGAGCAAAAGTACCCGATGAGGAGAAAAGTCTGTGTAGAGATTACCGGACTATGGGAAAATGCAGAAGGTTATTTTCTGTATGAGGTTTTAATCCCAGGCCGGGACAGTGTTGAGACAGACGGCATCCTGCAGGATGAGCTGTTTGCTGTCCCGAACTCCGCCCCTCATGCTTCACTGTACAAACCGAAGTGGGGACGTTGGGATACGGCCGGGATTCTATTGAACAAGTGGAAGGAAGAAGGTGGTGAGGGCATTTACTGCCCACGCCACCTTCAGACCACGGGAATGCTGATACACCTGACTAAACGACCCAATGACAATGACTGACAAAGTCACCTGGACAGATGACTTGACTATGGCATTTGAGAGGTGTAAGTCTGCACTGCAAGATCCCCTGGTTTTAGCCTTCCCTGATTACACGAAGGTTTTTAAACTATATGTTGATTGCAAAGATAAATGCATGACAGCTGTGATGACACAAACTTGGGGAGACAAACAGAGGCTGCTAGGTTTTTATTCTAAGCCTTTGGATCAGGTTGCATGTGCTTTGCCGTCTTGTGTACAAGCTGTTATTTCTGCTGCAATGGCTGTCGACATAACGGCCACCCTGGTCCTCTACCATCCACTAGAGGTTCTTGTTCCCCACGCAGTGCATGCTCTTTTGTTGCAGGATAAAATGACGTTACTTACTCCTGCCCGTCACTTGTATTGCACTGCCACTTTGCTGGGTCAGCCTCACCTTACAGTGAAACGCTGTACCACACTCAACCCAGCAACTTTACTCCCCACCCCCGCTGCAGAGGGTGATGAGCCTCAGCATGATTGTGTCACAGAGTCACAAAAGGTCTTTCTACCCAGAGAAGACTTGAAGTCCGAACCAATACCCGGAAGTACACTTGTCTTTGTCGATGACTCTGCCTCCAAAGATGCCTTAGGAGTGAACAGAGTGGGATATGCTGTTGTTACCCTGGATGCTGTTTTGGAGTCTGGTCCCTTACCAATCTCCTACTCCGCACAAGCTGCAGAGATTCATGCACTCACTCGAGCCTGTGCGCTGCACGAGGGTGAAGTTCTCACTGTTTACACTGACAGCCAGTATGCGTTCTCTGCTTGTCATACCTACGCTGCACAGTGGAGGAACCGTGGCATGTTAACTGTGGCTGGGAAACCAGTCCGCCATAAAGACTTATTGCAACAGCTCCTTGATAGTGTACTGCTGCCCTCGCAGGTACCTGGGGTAAAATGCATGGCACACATGCGTGATGACTCTGACGTTACCCGTGGCAACAATCTTGCAGATGCTGAGGCGAAATTGGCGGCGCTGCGCCCTCTCCCAACTTCTGAGCCATCCCATCCCATCCCATCCCTTCTGCCCACCACAGCTGCCGCCTCCCCTTCACTACCTGACACTGATCCCCCTCTGCCATCAGCCCACTCCCCTCTCAACATTCCATCCTCTGCAGCAATCAGCACTGATCTCTTAGTGGAATTCCATAACTATGTACCAGCAGCTGAAAAGGCTCAGTGAGGAAGGGCACATGCAACAGTTAATGATAGCAGCCTCCTCTGTGTCAATGATGCCTTATGCCTTCCCAGACTTTTGTACAGATTATTGGCTCTTGTGTTACATGGGGTCACCCATGTCTCAACGGGTGGTATGATGGCTATAGCCACCAAATATTTTTACTGTCCGGGCATAAGCACCTTTTTAAAAAAAAAAAAAAAAAGTTTGTCTCACAATGCACTGTATGTGCCCAGCACAACACAGGAAAGGGATTAAAGCCACCTATTGGTAAAACACCTACACCACATTACCCCTTTCATACCATTGCACTGGATTACATTGAACTCACCCCTGCAGAGGGAAAGAAATATGCTCTGGTGGTGCTAGATATATTCTCGGGGTGGGTGGAAGTCTTTCTCACTGCAAAAGGGCACCCATTCCCGGTTCAGGGACAGAATAGACATGCATCCTGTGACGGGAGGTGTTGGCTCCTGGGCCCTGGAGTGTGAGGAACATTTGCCTGAGCTCCAGTCAAGACAACGTCACAGCTGGTGGAGGGAATATTAGAGATTTTCCTCCATTCAAAGCGGGCACAAGCCCTGAACAGGATGATTGAGGAGCTAGATTAGGGAGAGTTGGGGGCCCGCTTAATTCCCAGAGTTCTTGTAAAAAAATATATATATATAAAAGAGAAAGAAGAAATGGGAATCTTGGACACAGGATACTTTAAGACTCCAAGTGGAAAGGGAGTCATTATTTCTATGCTTCTCATTGGGACATTGTGGATAGTGTTAGAAGCCCTAGAGCATTTCCAAACACCTCCTTCAGCCTTTCCACAAACTGATAATGTAACTCACAACCGACCAAGGGTTAAATGGGATGCCATAAATATAGGACTGATGCGAAGAGGACAGGTTGCTGTAACAAGAGAACACCAGAGCTTAGTGTTCTGGTATAATTCTTCACAAATACAAGTGGCGACTTACACCTTTGACTACTGCCAGGTTGTGCAACGTTGTAATTGGCACTGCAGCCTTTATGAAAAAGGACAATTTTTCATTTGCGTGACTGATGACCATTGGGGGTATAAATGTAGTTCTTGGAAAGCAGCTGCCTGGAACAAAGGTACTGACTGGGGATACAGACCTGAACCTGCCATGACTCGGGTGGACAGAAATGGGGTGCCCCTTCGCTCAAGGATGACCTTAACGACAGCTGGGGGAGCCTGTATGCCCGGAAAACTAATAGATAGTTCCCAGCGCCTGACCCTGAATATAGAGAATCCGAGCCCTGGAGATGCAGGAACATATGTGATAGGCATGGATGTCCCAGGGTATACAGGGGGACCTCTGGGTAAGTTTTCGCTCAGGGACATGTACAAAAACCCTGAGTTTAAAGTCATGGAGCATGAGGATCAGGAACCATGGGTACAGGCCCTGGCTAACCCTACATTTGAGGAGACCATTGCCATGGAGACAGGATTCAGATACTAACATGTGGCTTGAATGGATGAGGTACACAGCCAAGCAACACAATATGTCAGATTGTTATGTATGTGCAGGAGCAAGGCCACACCTTGGCACTGTGCCACTCCCCCCTCCAGAAGGGGGTGAGAAATGTTTTCTGTCACTCTATAGGAGTAAGGGTCAAACCCCAACCACAACAGATCCACTCTGCAAAATGTGGATAGACCGATACCCATTGAAGGAAGGTACCCCTGATCAAATTGACCACTCAGCAACTGTGTACAAGGGTAATTATACCTGTCATAACAGTACGAATTCAGGTGGAGCAGATGTGGGTGACTTTCCCCCTGGTTACTGTGCTGTAATGAAACAAGCAGACCCTTTTTTACTATTTCATCAGACACACTCCCTTGGTGATACCTACTGGTTGTGCGGTGATCTTAAATTACGCCCTAGATTGCCACCTGTGTGGAAAGGTCACTGTGCACTGGCCAAACTCATTATGCCCATACATATGTTTAGAGAGAGTGACCAGGATTTTGAAAAAGAAGCCCACAAGATCTTTAAGAGAGAACTTAAAGGTAACCTGGACCCACATGTCTTTTTGGATGCAATAGGTGTCCCCAGAGGGGTTCCAGATGAATTTAAGGCCAGAAACCCGGTGTGGGCAGGGTTTGAGTCTATGATTCCACAGATCACCATTAACAAAAACGTGGAGTGGATAAACTACATATATTACAATCAGCAAAGATTTGTGAATTTCACGCGTGATGCTCTGCAGGGCATAGTTAATGAGTTAGGCCCAAACTCCAAAATGACATTTCAAAACAGAATGAGTCTGGACATGATGCTTGCCGAAAAAGGAGGAGTTTGCAAATTTCTGGGACTGGGCGGGGCCTGCTGTACCTACATTCCCAGTGAAACTGGCCCTGATGGACGGGTGACAGAAGCTTTGAGGAAACTGACTGACCTATCAGACGAGTTAGAAAGAAACTCTGGTGTATCAGATTCCTTTACAAAATGGTTCAATGACTGGTTTGGAGACTGGAAGGGTTTCCTAAAAAATGTTGGTACCATGATACTTATTGTGATACTCATGTTCAGTTTTTTTGCTTGCTGTGTCATACCCCTGACCAGGAAATATGTGGGCAGTTTCATAAAGCAGAAAACTGATGCAGCCATGTTTTCATTCCAACATGAGGAATACAATGACAGTGAGGAGGAGGACAGTTTTATGGGGAAGCACAAATTCCCAAAAATTGACTTCTCAGTTGTGTAGATTGTTTGATATCTGATAAGATAGTACACTAGAAGCAGTAGGCGTTAAACATATGTATTTTGCAATGCTACAAGGCTACGATGAAAGCAACTGCTAGCTTCCATTATTTAAGAAGTGTTTCATGTCTATGTAGTTGAACCCTTTGCCACCTTATACATATATATGTGCAACAGGGGGGTATGTTAATGTCATAGCTGTATGTTAATCCAAGTTTCATATATATGCACTTAATAGATATAAGGTGACACCAATGTTTAATAAGGCTAATGTAACACAGATGATTCAGATGACTAGAGTTCCTCTTTAAAGTTAGTCTTAGATTCTTTCATTACAGACATGCTCTAGCCAAGACCTGGTACTGTGTGAGTTTTTTGTCTCCTCAGGAATTTCTAAACTGATATGGCGTGACTGGTACTACAACCTCCCATCGGGGGAAGGTACAAAAACACACTAGTGAAGGCCTTGAAAATAACGATGAGAACAGGATGCCGGAGAGATTGTGAGCTGCAGTCCAGACCAGGTGCAAGGCTGTGAGAATCCTCCACCCTCTTGGAGTGAAAGAAGAAGACACTCGGACACTCACATTATTATTGGACAAGTAAATTACATCATGACCACGTAATTTGGAGTATAAGAAGTGGTGCACAGCGGAAGTTAGATCAGAAACCTTAAACTGCCTTGACCCTTTTGCTAGGCTTAACTGGGTTTCCCTCATGTATACATGTGCCATTTTTGAATAAAGCCTTAAGTTGTTTTTCTTTTCATTTCCTGACTTATTTTTGAAATCTTGGTGTATTGGTAAGTAAGTGACTTCCACATTTTGATCCTTCGAAAGCGGAATCGATTCTGTTTTGCCTGGGGTACATCTCTGAAAACTGGGGGTGATGATCCCAGTCATCCCAACAAAATAAGTCCTCCAGGGTGAAAATTCCCTGTGAAAAGGGGCAAATTCTCAGAGTGGTATACCCAGACGGGACGGAACTCGGATCCAAGAACCAGGATTTCAGGAGATGCTTTGAAGAGCAGCGGGCTTTACCTTTTTTTGGTGTGTTTGTGTGTGAATGTGTGGCCGGCCACGGATTGAGCGGATTACATTGATTGTCAACGCTGAGAGCTATCAAGGTGCATCAAAAAAGTAAGTAGATATTTGATTTTATTCAAGTACTGCATGACAATTGAGTTAGCCGGGGTATACCTGTGATCTGTAAAAAAGCTGGCAATTTTACAAATTGTCAGTCGTGGTATCTGCGAGGTGGAATAGATCCTCATTGACCGGATGAGGAGGAACAGCGGATACCACGCAATAGCCACAGGACAAAAGTAATCCAGGGCGAAAGTGCAAGCCGGATTTAATCCAGGGCTACCACAGCCGGGTTGGATTCAGGGCTCAAGTGCAAGCCGGATAATAGCCGTGGTTATCATCACTGATTTGCTAGGCTGGGTAGTAATTCTCGCAAAGCGCGCCCGAGTTACAGCGGCATTCAGTGAAGCGTACTATTCAGCAAGTCGGCCCCAGCACAGTATTGGTCCACTGGGGGGCAGCGGCGGCTGAGCAGTCATATCATAGGAAACAGGTCACAGGTACCCCGAAGTAGAGTGTCAGGCAGAATGGGGCAGAATGCAACTAAAGCTCAACTTCTCCGTGCAACGGATGATGAACTTCTCATGCACTGCAAAGACCCCCGCTTGACGGAGAATTGTGAGGTCTGGCATGAGATGTTCAAATTCCCAGGCCATTTGCACCCGAAACAATGCAGGGCATTGATAAAGGCTATAGAGGAGAGAAGTAAAGGGAAATTGATTTTGCAGAATAAATATGGTTTGCAATTGGCAAGAGAATGGCGAGATGAAGCTGACAAGCGTAAGAGGGAACTGTGCTCCTTTTATTTTGGGAAGAAAGCGAGTGATTTGGAGGGTGAATATGGTCACAGTGCGACTGCACAGGATGTTGAGAACGAGAGTGAAAGTGAAAGTGGAGATGTGCCTGGAGCTGAGGCTGGAGAAGCACAAAGGCTGAGGCAGAGATCCCAATCCCCTCGGCGGGGTCCAGACCATAAGTCAGGACATCCAGCCCGCTCCTCAAGCACAGGAAACATCAGTGAGCCCACTAAGTCCAAACCTGTTAATAGACAAACTGAGGTGACAACGTCTGATAGGCAGTTGCGGGGACGAAGAACCTCAGGAACCCGAGGCAGAGCATCCTCAGCCTCGGGCATCAAACAGGTGGTTGATCAGTTAGCTGTGACAACGGGAGATCTGAGAGTAAGTGCAAATAGTGAAGAACAGCCATCTCAGACCCCACCGCTTCCACACCCTCAACTTCCTTCCTATAATCCAGGCACCATCTTTATGCACCCGATGGCAGCCATGTCACAGCTCCCGGGTTCCGCCATGCTACCATACCCATCTTCCACCACATTGCGACAGCCGGCTGCGGCCATTTCAATGCCTACCGAAAAATGCAACCCTGAACCCGCAATGCAAATGCCTATGATAGAGCATCCAAACGGACCAGGGCAAACCATACATGTTTACAGACCCTGGACAGAGGACGACATGTTGAATGCAATTAAGACTATACCAAGCCCGAGAGAGGATGTGGTTGAATGCATTAAACAACTGACTGAGTTGAGACGGAGTTTTAAGCTGACTGCCACTGAATGTGAGAGAGTTGTGAGAAGAGTCTGTGGAACTGGATGGGTGAATGTCGAGGGTAATTGGAGTGCATGGGGGCCTGGACGACTTGTGACTGACTCGCCAGTGGAGTTGGATTGGGAAAGCACAACCTTAACCACCAGGTGGGATGCATTGATCCAATGAATGATAACATTTTATAAGATCACCCCAGATTTTACCAAGCTTTCTACGATTTCCCAGAAAGCAAACGAAAGCGTGGATGATCTGGTAGCACGGGTCATGGATGCTTTTGAAAAATACAGTGGGTTGCAGAAACCTGCAGTGCTTAATGGCACTACACCATGGGAACAACAGCTCAAAGCACAGATTGATAGGGCTTTAAAGGAAGAACTACAGTGGACAATCCATAAACATTTGATTACATGGAGTACGTGCAGTACGTGCAGTGTGACAGAGTTTTTGGAGTATGCCAGGCATGCGGAGAAAATTCTGATAGAAAAAAAGAAGCGGGGACAGAAGAGACATCCTGCTGCGGCAGCCTCCTATTCCTTGTCCACCTGCAACTAGGGCGCGGGTAAGGAGGGTGCATACAGCGGAGATGTCTCACGTCCCCGTCCCCGTCCACGTAGATTTGTGCGTGACTATGCTGGAAAACGAGAAAGAGGGGAATGTTTCATTTGTGGAAAGCGGGATCACATTGCACGAGACTGCCCAGAGAATACGGCCAATCAAACCAAGCAACCAACCCAGTCTGCATGACTAGGCAGGGAAGAGTTGAGCCGTGACACTATTGTGATTGAGATTGATTATGCTGACACAAAAAGCCTGCAATCCTTTTGTCTGTATCGAGTGTTAGAATCAAGTTTTTGGTTGACACTGGTGCATGTAGGTCTGTCCTTGGGACTGGTTTAAATATCCCGTGGGAAAAGTTGGGTACAGTTGTTACACGCAATGTCGGTGGTGGGTTTGAAGTGTCCCCAACCACTAAACCGTTGCAGGTTTTAGATGAAAAGTCAGGCAGGGCTGTGTTTTGCAGTTTCATAATCTCTGCAAGGTGCCCAATTAATCTGTGTGGTAGAGACTTGATTGGTGATTTGAAGTTGACTATTGCTCCCGGTCCAGAGTCACTGCAGATCCATCGTGCTCCTATGGCAGTAGCACCTGACGTGCATTGGTACGGTATTATTCTGCCAAATTCACTCCTGAACTGGATGCAGCAGGATGCCGGTCCGGCTGATACATTTCAGGAGGTAGTATGTGTGGCACACGTCACCACACATTACATAGCAAATGGACGCAGGGATTTGGACTATGAGAAAAAGTTCCCGATGAGGAGAAAAGTCTGTGTAGAGATTACCGGACTATGGGAAAATGCAGAAGGTTATGTTCTGTATGAGGTTTCAATCCCAGGCTGGGACAGTGTTGAGACAGACGGCATCCGGCAGGATGAGCTGTTTGCTGTCCCGAACTCCGCCCCTCATGCTTCACTGTACAAACCGCAGTGGGGACGTTGGGACACGGCCGGGATTCTATTGAACAAGTGGAAAGAAGAAGGTGGTGAGGGCATTTACTGCCCACGCCACCTTCAGACCACGGGAATGCTGATACACCTGACTAAACGACCCAATGACAATGACTGACAAAGTCACCTGGACAGATGACTTGACTATGGCATTTCAGAGGTGTAAGTCTGCGCTGCAAGATCCCCTGGTTTTAGCCTTCCCTGATTACACGAAGGTTTTTAAACTGTATGTTGATTGCAAAGATAAATGCATGACAGCTGTGATGACACAAACTTGGGGAGACAAACAGAGGCCGCTAGGTTTTTATTCTAAGCCTTTGGATCAGGTTGCATGTGCTTTGCCGTCTTGTGTACAAGCTGTTATTGCTGCTGCGATGGCTGTTGACATAACGGCCACCCTGGTCCTCTACCATCCACTAGAGGTTCTTGTCCCCCACGCAGTACATGCTCTTTTGTTGCAGGATACAATGACGTTACTTGCTCCTGCCCGTCACCTGTATTGCACTGCCACGTTGCTGGGTCAGCCTCACCTTACAGTGAAACGCTGTACCACACTCAACCCAGCAACTTTATTCCCGACCCCACTGCAGAGGATGTTGAGCCTCAGCATGATTGTGTCACAGAGTCACAAAAGGTCTTTCTGCCCAGAGAAGACCTGAAGTCCGAACCAATACCCGGAAGTACACTCGTCTTTGTCGATGGCTCTGCCTCCAAAGATGCCTTAGGAGTGAACAGAGTGGGATATGCTGTTGTTACCCTGGATGATGTTTTGGAGTCTGGTCCCTTACCAATCTCCTACTCTGCACAAGCTGCAGAGATTCATGCACTCACTCGAGCCTGTGCGCTGCACAAGGGTGAAGTTCTCACTGTTTACACTGACAGCCAGTATGCGTTCTCTGCTTGTCATACCTACGCTGCACAGTGGAGGAACCGTGGCATGTTAACTGCGGCTGGGAAACCAGTCCATCATAAAGACTTTTTGCAACAGCTCCTTGATAGTGTACTGCTGCCCTCGCAGGTAGCTGTGGTAAAATGCATGGCACACATGCGTGATGACTCTGACGTTACCCGTGGCAACAATCTTGCAGATGCTGAGGCGAAATTGGCGGCGCTGCGCCCTCTCCCAACTTCTGAGCCATCCCATCCCATCCCATCCCTTCTGCCCACCACAGCTGCCGCCTCCCCTTCACTACCTGACACTGATCCCCCTCTGCCATCAGCCCACTCCCCTCTCAACATTCCATCCTCTGCAGCAATCAGCACTGATCTCTTAGTGGAATTCCATAACTATGTACCAGCAGCTGAAAAGGCTCAGTGAGGAAGGGCACATGCAACAGTTAATGATAGCAGCCTCCTCTGTGTCAATGATGCCTTATGCCTTCCCAGACTTTTGTACAGATTATTGGCTCTTGTGTTACATGGGGTCACCCATGTCTCAACGGGTGGTATGATGGCTATAGCCACCAAATATTTTTACTGTCCGGGCATAAGCACCTTTTTAAAAAAAAAAAAAAAAGTTTGTCTCACAATGCACTGTATGTGCCCAGCACAACACAGGAAAGGGATTAAAGCCACCTATTGGTAAAACACCTACACCACATTACCCCTTTCATACCATTGCACTGGATTACATTGAACTCACCCCTGCAGAGGGAAAGAAATATGCTCTAGTGGTGCTAGATATATTCTCGGGGTGGGTGGAAGTCTTTCTCACTGCAAAAGGGCACCCATTCCTGATTCAGGGACAGGATAGACAGCATCCTGTGACGGGAGGTGTTTGCTCCTGGGCCCTGGAGTGTGAGGAACATTTGCCTGAGCTCCAGTCAAGACAACGTCACAGCGGGTGGAGGGAATATTAGAGATTTTCCTCCATTCAAAGCGGGCACAAGCCCTGAACAGGATGATTGAGGAGCTAGATTAGGGAGAGTTGGGGGCCCGCTTAATTCCCAGAGTTCTTGTAAAAAAAAAATATATATATAAAAGAGAAAGAAGAAATGGGAATCTTGGACACAGGATACTTTAAGACTCCAAGTGGAAAGGGAGTCATTATTTCTATGCTTCTCATTGGGACATTGTGGATAGTGTTAGAAGCCCTAGAGCATTTCCAAACACCTCCTTCAGCCTTTCCACAAACTGATAATGTAACTCACAACCGACCAAGGGTTAAATGGGATGCCATAAATATAGGACTGATGCGAAGAGGACAGGTTGCTGTAACAAGAGAACACCAGAGCTTAGTGTTCTGGTATAATTCTTCACAAATACAAGTGGCGACTTACACCTTTGACTACTGCCAGGTTGTGCAACGTTGTAATTGGCACTGCAGCCTTTATGAAAAAGGACAATTTTTCATTTGCGTGACTGATGACCATTGGGGGTATAAATGTAGTTCTTGGAAAGCAGCTGCCTGGAACAAAGGTACTGACTGGGGATACAGACCTGATCCTGCCATGACTCGGGTGGACAGAAATGGGGTGCCCCTTCGCTCAAGGATGACCTTAACGACAGCTGGGGGAGCCTGTATGCCCGGAAAACTAATAGATAGTTCCCAGCGCCTGACCCTGAATATAGAGAATCCGAGCCCTGGAGATGCAGGAACATATGTGATAGGCATGGATGTCCCAGGGTATACAGGGGGACCTCTGGGTAAGTTTTCGCTCAGGGACATGTACAAAAACCCTGAGTTTAAAGTCATGGAGCATGAGGATCAGGAACCATGGGTACAGGCCCTGGCTAACCCTACATTTGAGGAGACCATTGCCATGGAGACAGGATTCAGATACTAACATGTGGCTTGAATGGATGAGGTACACAGCCAAGCAACACAATATGTCAGATTGTTATGTATGTGCAGGAGCAAGGCCACACCTTGGTACTGTGCCACTCCCCCCTCCAGAAGGGGGTGAGAAATGTTTTCTGTCACTCTATAGGAGTAAGGGTCAAACCCCAACCACAACAGATCCACTCTGCAAAATGTGGATAGACCGATACCCATTGAAGGAAGGTACCCCTGATCAAATTGACCACTCAGCAACTGTGTACAAGGGTAATTATACCTGTCATAACAGTACAAATTCAGGTGGAGTAGATGTTGGTGAATTTCCCCCTGGTTACTGTGCTGTAATGAAACAAGCAGACCCTTTCCTACTATTTCATCAGACACACTCCCTTGGTGATACCTACTGGTTGTGCGGTGATCTTAAATTACGCCCTAGATTGCCACCTGTGTGGAAAGGTCACTGTGCACTGGCCAAACTCATTATGCCCATACATATGTTTAGAGAGAGTGACCAGGATTTTGAAAAAGAAGCCCACAAGATCTTTAAGAGAGAACTTAAAGGTAACCTGGACCCACATGTCTTTTTGGATGCAATAGGTGTCCCCAGAGGGGTTCCAGATGAATTTAAGGCCAGAAACCCGGTGTGGGCAGGGTTTGAGTCTATGATTCCACAGATCACCATTAACAAAAACGTGGAGTGGATAAACTACATATATTACAATCAGCAAAGATTTGTGAATTTCACGCGTGATGCTCTGCAGGGCATAGTTAATGAGTTAGGCCCCAACTCCAAAATGACATTTCAAAACAGAATGAGTCTGGACATGATGCTTGCCGAAAAAGGAGGAGTTTGCAAATTTCTGGGACTGGGCGGGGCCTGCTGTACCTACATTCCCAGTGAAACTGGCCCTGATGGACGGGTGACAGAAGCTTTGAGGAAACTGACTGACCTATCAGACGAGTTAGAAAGAAACTCTGGTGTATCAGATTCCTTTACAAAATGGTTCAATGACTGGTTTGGAGACTGGAAGGGTTTCCTAAAAAATGTTGGTACCATGATACTTATTGTGATACTCATGTTCAGTTTTTTTGCTTGCTGTGTCATACCCCTGACCAGGAAATATGTGGGCAGTTTCATAAAGCAGAAAACTGATGCAGCCATGTTTTCATTCCAACATGAGGAATACAATGACAGTGAGGAGGAGGACAGTTTTATGGGGAAGCACAAATTCCCAAAAATTGACTTCTCAGTTGTGTAGATTGTTTGATATCTGATAAGATAGTACACTAGAAGCAGTAGGCGTTAAACATATGTATTTTGCAATGCTACAAGGCTACGATGAAAGCAACTGCTAGCTTCCATTATTTAAGAAGTGTTTCATGTCTATGTAGTTGAACCCTTTGCCACCTTATACATATATATGTGCAACAGGGGGGTATGTTAATGTCATAGCTGTATGTTAATCCAAGTTTCATATATATGCACTTAATAGATATAAGGTGACACCAATGTTTAATAAGGCTAATGTAACACAGATGATTCAGATGACTAGAGTTCCTCTTTAAAGTTAGTCTTAGATTCTTTCATTACAGACATGCTCTAGCCAAGACCTGGTACTGTGTGAGTTTTTTGTCTCCTCAGGAATTTCTAAACTGATATGGCGTGACTGGTACTACAACCTCCCATCGGGGGAAGGTACAAAAACACACTAGTGAAGGCCTTGAAAATAACGATGAGAACAGGATGCCGGAGAGATTGTGAGCTGCAGTCCAGACCAGGTGCAAGGCTGTGAGAATCCTCCACCCTCTTGGAGTGAAAGAAGAAGACACTCGGACACTCACATTATTATTGGACAAGTAAATTACATCATGACCACGTAATTTGGAGTATAAGAACTGGTGCACAGTGGAAGTTAGATCAGAAACCTTAAACTGCCTTGACCCTTTTGCTAGGCTTAACTGGGTTTCCCTCATGTATACATGTGCCATTTTTGAATAAAGCCTTAAGTTGTTTTTCTTTTCATCTCCTGACTTATTTTTGAAATCTTGGTGTATTGGTAAGTAAGTGACTTCCACAGCTCCTTGTCATTATATCAATAAGGCAGTGACAGTTGTCTGTTACAGGAACTGTCAGAGCTGGACTGAGCTGTATGATCACCCCACAGTACAGCTGCCAGCAGCACAGTGTAAGCTCCTTGTCATTATCAATAAGGCAGTGAGAGTTGTCTGTTACAGGAACTGTCAGAGCTGGACTGAGCTGCATGATCACCCCACAGTATAGCTGCCAGCAGCACAGTGTAAGCTCCTTGTCATTACCAATAAGGCAGTGAGAGTTGTCTGTTACAGGAACTGTCAGAGCTGGACTGAGCTGTATGATCACCCCACAGTACAGCTGCCAGCAGCACATTGTAAGCTCCTTGTCATTATCAATAAGGCAGTGACAGTTGTCTGTTACAGGAACTGTCAGAGCTGGACTGAGCTGTATGATCACCCCACAGTATAGCTGCCAGCAGCACATTGTAAGCTCCTTGTCATTACCAATAAGGCAGTGAGAGTTGTCTGTTACAGGAACTGTCAGAGCTGGACTGAGTTGTATGATCACCCCACAGTACAGCTGCCAGCAGCACATTGTAAGCTCCTTGTCATTATCAATAAGGCAGTGACAGTTGTCTGTTACAGGAACTGTCAGAGCTGGACTGAGCTGCATGATCACCCCACAGTACAGCTGCCAGCAGCACAGTGTAAGCTCCTTGTCATTATCAATAAGGCAGTGACAGTTGTCTGTTACAGGAACTGTCAGAGCTGGACTGAGCTGCATGATCACCCCACAGTACAGCTGCCAGCAGCACATTGTAAGCTCCTTGTCATTATCAATAAGGCAGTGACAGTTCTCTGTTACAGAAACTGTCAGAGCTGGACTGAGCTGTATGATCACCCCACAGTACAGCTGCCAGCAGCACATTGTAAGCTCCTTGTCATTACCAATAAAGCAGTGAGAGTTGTCTGTTACAGGAACTGTCAGAGCTGGACTGAGCTGTATGATCACCCCACAGTACAGCTGCCAGCAACACATGCAATGTGGGCATCAATATGGGGGTGCTTCATATAGAGTATGCACTCCCAGGCCAGCCCTCTCCTCTAAATACTGAAAGGACATCCAGGCCAGATAATCCAGGAGGAGGACTGTGAGAACACCCTAGAAATATAATACAAGTCACATGTGGTGCAAAGTCCCACACCAGAGACTGGAGGATTTCTACACAGGACCCCAATAAGCCATTCACTCCATGGTGGAGTGGCCAGAAAAAGAAGCCATTAATTAGCATTAAAACAAGAAGGCACATTTAGACTTTCCTGAAAGGCATATGATGGGTGACTGCCCAAATGTATGGAGGAAGGTGCTCTGGTCAGATGACACTAAACTTGGCCACCAAAGATAAACTCTATGTGTTACACAGACCCAACACATTACATCACTCCAAGAACACCATCACCACAGTGAGACATGGTGGTGGCAGCATCAGGCTGTGGGGATGGTTTTCAGCAGTAGGGACTGAGTTGAGGGAAAGATGCATGGTGCTACAGGGATATTCTTCAATTTGCTACAGGGATATTCTGTGTCAGTTTGCCAGTGATTTGAGACTTAACCTTCCAGCAGGACCAAAGCATATTGCTAAAGCAGTACTCAAATGCTTTAAGGGGAAGCATTTACATGTGTTGGCATGGCCTGGTTGAAGTCCAGACCTCAAGCCAATAGTAAATCTGTGGTCAAACTTGAAGAAGCTGTTTGCAAGCCCAAACTATCTGATATAAAGGAGCTGGAGCAGTTTAGCATTGACCAGTAGTCACTATCATGGCAGTATATCACCCCGCAGGAGTGCTCTTCCCATCCCAGTTCCATAGATATTCGTCTTTTCACGCGAATGAGTGGTGTGCGCATGTGCCCATGTGCTCTTACCCCCGTGGCAGAAGTTAAAGGACACATTGGCAAAAAAGGAACATTTGTTCTCAAACCCCAATCTAGTGAATTAATAATGAATAATATCTGCTGTAACAAACAGCAGAGATCATTCATTGAAAGTGTAAAATAAATACATGAATAAATAATTCTTACTAATATTATAAACTAGCTGATGGCCTGGTGTTGCCAAACCCACATTTTCTGTTTTCAATAATTTTTATTAGGGTTTAAAAAAAAAAAAATACAGCCTATATAGGCATCATGTAGGTATCACAATAAAGTTTACATTTTGAATGAACAATGAACATTGATAAAATTAACGGCAGTTATCTATACCAACTAATGTTGGGCGAACACCTGGATGTTCGGGTTCGGGCCGAACAGGCCGAACATGGGCCAGATGTTCGGCATGTTCGGCCCGAACGCCAAACTCAATGGAAGTCAATGGGACCCCCGAACATGCCCATTTTGGGGGCCCTATGGGGTCGCAGGCATAAGGGGGGAGCATGCCCCGATCGCGGGGGGGTCGGAAATTCCCCCCACCCCCTCCGCTAGCGCTCCCCCCTCTGCCCGCTTCCCCATAAAAACAGTTTAAGGCAAGTTAAATAGTACTTGGTGGCTGGCCTGGCACTGGCAGTGGAGTGAGGAGGAGTCCGAGTAGCAGAGTGACGCGTTGAGGCCGGGCAGCGGGCGGTTCAGCGGTAGTACCCTTGTGGTACTTCCGCCCTTTCTCTGACCTCACGTCCTCTGCATACGAGGGTACGCGTCACGCGTATCCTCGTATGCGTCATCACGTAGAGGACGTGAGGTCAGAGAAAGGGCGGAAGTACCACAAGGGTACTACCGCTGAACCGCCCGCTGCCCGGCCTCAACGCGTCACTCTGCTACTCGGACTCCTCCTCCTCCTTACTCCACTGCCAGTGCCAGGCCAGCCACCAAGTACTATTTAACTTGCCTTAAACTTTTTTTATGGGGAAGCGGGCAGAGGGGGGAGCGCTAGTGGAGGGGGTGGGGGGAATTTCCGACCCCCCCCCGCGATCGGGGCATGCTCCCCCCTTATGCCTGCGACCCCATAGGGGGGCCGTATTGCGGCATGTTCGGACGAACAGGGCCCTGTTCGGCCGAACAGGGGCCCTGTTCGGCCCTGTTCGGCGGCCATTCAGTAGTTCGGGGCGAACCCGAACTTAAAAGGCCGAACACCATGAGGTGTTCGGCCGAACTCGAACATCACCCGAACATCACCCGAACAGGGTGATGTTCTGCAGAACCCGAACAGTGGCGAACACTGTTCGCCCAACACTAATACCAACTATAAAGCTGGTCACTGTGTTGCTACAATAAGAAGGACTTTTTAAGTACCGTATATACTCGCAAGCAAGCTGAATTTTTGACCCCCAAAAAGGGGGTCAAAATTTGGGGGGTCGGCTTGCTTGCGAGTCACCTGTGGTCCGTGCCCCCCGCTCCTCCGCTCCCCCCCCCCCCCTGCGGCCGCCACTATCACCTGAGCTGGCGCCGCATCTTCTATTATTCCCCTCTCCGCTTGTAAAGTAATTCACTCACAGCAGCGCACCCCACGGCAGCTGCTGTGATGATGAAGCAGGAAGCCATAGAGAGAGAGCAGCTTCCTGTAGCTATGGGAACCGCTCTCTCTATGGCTTTCTGCCTCATCATCACAGCAGCTGCCGTGGGGCGCACTGCTGTGAATTACTATACGAGCGGAGAGGGGAATAATGGAAGATTCGGCGCCGGTGGCTCAGGTAATAGCAGGCACTACCTACCTATACTGGGCACTATACTGGGCACTACCTACCTATACTGCACACTATACTAGCTATACTGGGCACTACCTACCTATACTGGGCACTATGCTAGCTATACTGGGGCACTATACTGGGCACTAATTAGCTATACTGGGGCACTATACAAGGCACTACCTACCTATACTGGGCACTATACTAGCTATACTGGGCACTATACTAGCTATACAGGGCACTATACTAGCTAAACTGGGGCACTACTTACCCATAATGGGCACTATACTAGCTAAACTGGGGCACTACCTACCCATACTGGGCACTATACTAGCTATACTGGGCACTATACTAGCTATACTGGGACACTATACTAGCTATACTGGGGCACTATACTAGCTATACTGAGCCACTATACTAGCTATACTGGGCACTTTACTAGCTATACTGGGCACTATACTAGCTATACTGGGCACTTTACTAGCTATACTGGGCACTATACTAGCTATACTGAGCACTATACTAGCTATACTGGGGCACTACCTACCCATACTGGGCACTATACTAGCTATACTGGGCACTATACTAGCTATGCTTGGCACTATACTAGCTATACTTGGCACTATACTAGCTATACTGGGACACACTGGGGGGATCACGCGGCCAGCATTTCCTGGCTTATATGAGGGTCAATCATTTTTCCCAGTTTTTTTTCAGGTAAAAGTTGGGGGGGTCGGCTTATATGCGGGTCGGCTTGCTTGCGAGTATATACGGTATACAGCAAAAGGAATAATAAATGAACATTTTTTTGGACTTGACTATCATACCCTTGTAGGGTTATCTGTTGTTGTATGGAACAGATCTTCCTGGGAGTTGGGAGATTAAAACCACCCTACTGAATTCCCAAGTGTTGCATCCATCTTTATTTAAGCTTCTCAGTCAAGTGTTCCTTTGTATTCCTGAGAATTAATAGCATATATGAGTCTGAGTGTCAGTCTAATACAGGCATGGACAAACTTGGCCCTCCAGCTGGTAAGGAACTACAAGTCCCACATCGCATTGCAGGAGTCTTACAGCCATAGTCATGACTCATAAAGGCAAATGCATTGTGGGACTCGTAGTTCCTTAACAGCTGGAGGGCCAAGTTTGCCCATGCCTGGTCTAATACCTCAATAAATAGTTTCCTTTTGCACTATAACATAATATAAACAAAACAACAGGTTATTGTTTACTAGTTACTGATTATTTTAGCCACTAGCTGGTGACCCGGCAGTGCCCGGGTATATATTTGGCTAGTGTTGGCTCTGCCCACTTTTTCTAATCCTAGCACACAATTACGCAATTACTCAATGACCTAGTTTGTGAGCTTTGTGGTCTTTGGCATCAATGATTTTCACTGAAAAGAAATAAATCTAATTGGCTGTGGCTCCACCTCCTTTCCTGAATTTGAACCCCAGTCACTAAAAGGCCAACTGTACCAGGTTCGAGGCTTGTGCTATTAACAGTGCAAGAAAATCAATAGGTGAATTTTGATTAGCTTTTGTAGGCTCCACCCACTTTTCTAAATATTAATCCCAGTCACCCAGTGACCAACTGTGCAAAGATTGAGAACTCTAACATTGAGAGTGTAAGAATGGCTGCAATATACATTCTGGCAGTGAAATTTGTATTTTTCTCTGCCCACTGATGTCCTGATGATTCCTGGGTATTTATTTGGCTGGTGTTGGCTGCACACACTTTTTCTAACTCTAACACACAATTACTCAATGACCAAGATTGTGAGCTTTGAGGTCTTTGGCATCAATAATTTGCATTGAAATAAAACAAATATGATTGGCTATTTGTGGCCCCACCCCCTTTTCTGAATTTGAACCCCAGTCACCCACTGACCAACTGTACCAGGTTTGAGGCTTGTGCCATTAACAGTGCAAGAATGGCAGCAATTAAATATTTCCCCTTGAAAATCAATAGGTGACCCCTATTATTAACAGTGTAAGAATGGCTGCTGTTTAGATTTTCCAGTGAAATTTGTATTTGTCTCCGCCCACTTTTTAGTTATGGGAATAAAAAGTACCCTATACTTTATTCCAGGTAATGTACTATCTGTGTGCCAAATTTCATTCAAATCCATTTAGCCATTTTTGCGTGATCGAGTAACAAACATCCGAACTTTCCCATTTATAATATTAGTAGGATTACTTGATAGGTGGTATATTTTTCAGAGCTATATAGGTTAAATATATCTCTCTGTGAGAGGATTATGTCTTAATAAATATCAGATATCTTACTGATTGGTTACATAGAGGGCCATAAGCTTTTTTTTTTTTTTCTTTCAAAAAAATTCTGACGGTTTCCTGTTTTTATTGACCAGTTTTTTCAGCCTGTAATTTCAACTCTACTCTCTTGAGGACTTCCTCAATCTTGGGGATAGACTTGGACTTCCAGTGTTCTGTAATGAGAGTCCTAGTTGCCAAAAACACATGGTTGTATATCATTCTCTCTCTTAGTGGTATATCAATGGTTTTGATGTGTAGAAGGGCCACGTAAGAGGGAATCTGTGTAAAGCTTATTGGGAGCTTTTTTGGGAAATCTTCTACTTTATTCCATAGACACTGAATTTTAGGACAATCCCAAAGGATGTGTTCAAGAGAGCCTGTCTGGTTACAGTCTCTCCAGCACAGCGAGGAAGCCTTGGCGTCAAACCTATGCAGGAGAACAGAGGCGCCAAAAGGATAAAAGGAAGCTAAATGAGCTTAAAAACCAAATTCTTGGTAAATAGAGGAGGTAGTGGTGGGCTTACCTCCTCCAAGTAGACACACAACGACTGTAGTAAAGACAGTCAATATATTTTATTTATGAACTCCAAATATGCAATGTGTTTCTCAGGGTTGATCCCGCTTCATCAGGCAAGAACAACGGAGCAATAGCTGTAAACAGAGATACTTGTCTCATAACCCATGTGTAGTCATACAGTCATTACAAATAAAATATACATAAAAACTTATAACTATAAATAAATATCAAACATTAGAGGTGAAATAGGTATTAAAAAGTGAGGGTGATTGGGATAAAGACAGTGGAAAAGGTAATTGTGAGCAGTGATGAGCAAAACTGTTAATATTCTTTTCACATAAAATCTTGCAAAAATAATGTTTAATTCAAATTTCAAGTAAACAATTTTGGGAAAAAATTCCCATTAACTTGCATGGTTTTTGCGTACATTGCACATATCCACGGAAAAAACACTGATCTTTCGGGCTAGAATAAAAATTATTGTTTTAGACGTTTTGCGCTAAATTATAGTTTTAATGCAAAAATTCACAAGCAATGGAAAAAAATGAAGGTATCATTGTAACGATCGGTGTAACAGAGAGGATCTGATTACCGGCGAATACAGATATATACCCGAGAATACAGATATACCCGATTATAGATGATCTGCAGTATATATCTCTAACCTCTGGACACCTGAGTAATATATGAGTGTTTGGTGCAACAGTAATACTTTGAGGAGAGCACCCGTATAGAGGGTGCTAGGCAGTAGGAGGTACTGCCTAATGAACAGACTCCTTCCAAGGGCCTGAGGCTCCCCAAGGGGCGGAGCCAGGCTGAGAGTAGGAAGGACCAGAGTGTGAGTGACACCAAGTGAAGTGTCACTGACAGGTCTGTGAACTATCTCCCAACAGGGGAAATAGTTCTCGAGGTCGGACAGGCCAGGTCGGCAACAGACTGACAGATCAGGTACAGAGACAGGAGACAGAGTCAGAATCCTAAGACAAGCAGGGTTTGGCAACAGAATATCAGATATAGCGAAGTACAAAATCAGAGATCAAAAGAGTGGTCAGGAAAGCAGGAAGTCATAACAGATAATAACAATGCCTATACTTAGGTGTGAGCTCCGTGATACTCAACACCCTGGAACTAGTCTGATATATAACAGGATGGTAATACAGTTCCCTAGTCTTGGGTGTGAGTTCCTTGATCATCAACACCCTGGAACTAATCTGAAGTATAACAGAATGATAACACAGTTCCCTAAACTTGGGTGTGAGTTCCTTGATCATCAACACCCTGGAACTAGTCTGAAGAATAACAGAATAATAGCACAGTTCCCTAAACTTGGGTGTGAGTTCTTTGATCATCAACACCCTGGAACTAGTCTGAAGAATAACAGATAAATAACAACACAGATACTAGCAAAAGGTCTGAGTGCTACCACGTAGTGATCGCAACGGCAGACATCCAGAGAAGGACCAGCACCCAGTATATATACTCTAGCGCTCTACAGCGCCTCCCCTAAGTGCTGGACCAATAGGAAGTGGTAGATTTGTCAGCTGACTGGCTTGGTCAGCTGACACCCTTCTGGCTGTCATAAAATCTCTGCCTCTCAACGCGCGCACGCGTCCTTCTGAACCTGTGTGGACTATCAGTCCCAGCCACACCAGATCTGTTTTGCAATGTCTCCGCTGTGCAGGATGCGGAACCAGCCGCACCGCTATCTGAGCACGCGGCGGTTTCTCTGCGTTCCACAATGCGGACAGATGCAGGCCTATGCGTGCAAACCGCCGCGTCGGACGCGGAATCCGCCGCCTGGTTAACTGGGCATGCGGCGGTTTCTCCGTGCTCCGTCAGGCTAGTGGGTGCAGGCCCCTGCGTGCAAACTGCCATGTTGGACGCGGAATCAGCCGCCTTACTTTTGCGTACTTGCGGCGGCTTTTCTGCGTTTTCTCACAATCATAAGGAAAGAAAGCTGGGACTTACCATATGTTGCCAGTAGAAGAGCCAGGCACCTCTGTGAGGGCTCACTTCCAGGAGTGCTCATTTATACTACTTTGGGAGTTGATTGACCAATCACAGTGCTTGGTAAATGTGCTGAGTCATTCTGCACATGTGTAGATGCAACTAGCAGTTACTGGTGCCATTTTGGAATAGGGCAAGAGTAAGGGCAAGTTCATTTTAGTGATGCAGTGCCATCTAGTGTTGGATTGTGATACAGTGGGTTGCAAAAGTATTCGGCCCCCTTGAAGTTTTCCACATTTTGTCACATTACTGCCACACACATGCATCAATTTTATTGGAATTCCACGTGAAAAGACCAACACAAAGTGGTGTACATGTGAGAATTGGATCGAAAATCATACATCATTCCAAACATTTTTTGCAAATAAATAACTGCAAAGTGGAGTGTGCGTAATTATTCGGCCCCCTGAGTCAATACTTTGTAGAACCACCTTTTGCTGCAATTACAGCTGCCAGTCTTTTAGGGTATGTCTCTACCAGCTTTGCGCATCTAGAGACTGAAGTCCTTGCCCATTCTTCTTTGCAAAACAGCTCCAGCTCAGTCAGATTAGATGGACAGTGTTTGTGAACAGCAGTTTTCAGATCTTGCCACAGATTCTCGATTGGATTTAGATCTGGACTTTGAATAGGCCATTCTAACACATAGATATGTGTTGTTTTAAACCATTCCATTGTTGCTCTGGCTTTATGTTTAGAGTCATTGTCCTGCTGGAAGGTGAACCTCCGCCCCAGTCTCAAGTCTTTTGCAGTCTCCAAGAGTTTTTCTTCCAAGATTGCCCTGTATTTGGCTCCATCCATCTTCCCATCAACTCTGACCAGCTTCCCTGTCCCTGCTGAAGAGATGCACCCCCCGAGCATGATGCTGCCACCACCATATTTGACAGTGGGGATGGTGTGTTCAGAGTGATGTGCAGTGTTAGTTTTCTGCCACACATAGCGTTTTGCATTTTGGCCAAAAAGTTCCATTTTGGTCTCATCTGACCACAGCACCTTCTTCCACATGTTTTCTGTGTCCCCCACATGGCTTGTGGCAAACTGCAAATGGGACTTCTTATGTGGTCTGTTAACAATGCCTTTCTTATATAATAATCTTCTTGCCACTCTTCCATAAAAGCCAACTTTGTACAGTGCATGACTAATAGTTGTCCTATGGACAGAGTCTCCCACCTGAGCTGTAGATCTCTGCAGCTCGTCCAGAGTCACCATGGACCTCTTGACTACATTTCTGATCAGCGCTCTCCTTGTTCGGCCTGTGAGTTTAGGTGGATGGCCTTGTCTTGTTAGGTTTACAGTTGTGCCATATTCCTTCTATTTCTGAATGATCGCTTGAACAGTGCTCCGTGGGATGTTCAAGGCTTTGGAAATCTTTTTGTAGCCTAAGCCTACTTTAAATTTCACAGTAACTTGATCCCTGACCTGTCTTGGACCTGTCTTGTGTGTTCTTTGGACTTCACAGTGTTGTTGCTCCCAATATTCTCTTAGACAACCTCTGAGGCCCTCACAGAGCAGCTGCATTTGTACTGATATTAGATTACGCACAGGTGAACTCTATTTAGTCATTAGCACTCATCAGGCAATGTCTACAGGCAATGTCTATAGGCAACTGACTGCACTCATATCAATGGGGGGGCTGAACAATTATGCACACACCACTTTGCAGTTATTTATTTGTAAAAAATGTTTGGAATAATGTATGATTTTCGTTCCACTTCTCATGTGTACACCACTTTGTATTGGTCTTTCATGTGGAATTCCCAAAAAATTGATTCATGTTTGTGGCAGTAATGTGACAAAATGTGGAAAACTTCAAGGGGGCCGAATACTTTTGCAACCCACTGTATATGCATATAGGGGCTTGTATGAAAAAATGCATAGCAGAGCGTAACAATTACATATTACCTGAAAAGATAAAATAATTACCTGCAAGACAGGTTAAAATGATGTGATACATGTAGAATAATAAGATCTGGTCAGTGTAGAAAAGAAAAAAGAAAAAACCCGCAGGGTACCAGGAGCCCTTGTGGTGTATTATCCTCTGATAAGGAAGTTAAAATTTTAGAATAAATATACTCACAAGTGTGGGTTGCTTTAAGGCAACCACTTGTATAGGCATGTGGGGAAGTCCCGTCCCCACTCGGTCTTTATATTCGCTGGTCGCTGCTCCTCAGAAAAAGGCTTCGCTTCTTGTAGGTCACGAAGAACCCCACGAGTGGGGTATACGAGATCGTTTTCCAACAGGGATAGGAGGCGCCCGTATGGTGTATTGGGTGTTCTCTTTATACAAAGAGACTCCACTCAATAAAAAGTTACGAAGGTTTATTTTCGCACATTTGTGCTAAAATAAACCTTCGTAACTTTTTATCGAGTGGAGTCTCTTTGTATAAAGAGAACACCCAATACACCATACGGGCGCCTCCTATCCCTGTTGGAAAAAGAATAATAAGATAATCGAAGAATATTAATAACACATAGTATAAAAATATATAAAAACATCTAAGAAAAGCATGCTATAGAACACTAGAAGAGATTGTCACATCTGTGTCACTTGATGTTGTAGCATCGTGATATACATAACTATATCGTTGTCTATCCATCCATAGGTTTTTGCAGTTTTGTGGCAATGTATTGAGTGTTCATAACTTACAGTAAAAATATAAAACTGTAAAATCATAACATCAGAAATTAAAAACTTAAAAGAGAGGACTAGATAAAAGTGTGAACGGAACAGTATGAAAATATTGCTTAGAAAATCAATAGATTTTTTCTAGGACCTCGTTTAGTCCTTCTGGAGCGAGTATGCTAAGAGTCTGGATCCAGTACATTTCTAGTTTTTTGAGTTTCTCAAATGCCGCAGGTTCTGATTGGTTAATGGTGTCTATTAAGGTGATGGAAAAAGTGTCGGGTTTGCTCTGGTGCATGAGGTGAAAGTGGCGTGAAACACTGTGCATGGGAAATTTATTAAGAATGTTCCTTTTATGTTGGCCGATTCGGCTCCGGGCTCCTTGAGTTGTTCTGCCAACATACTGGAGATGACAGGCACAAGTAATCACGTAAATAATGAATTTGGACTGGCAGGAGATGTGTTTCTTTATGGAGTAATGAGTATTGGTGACAAATGATTTAAATGACAGTAGGAGAACAGAGGCACCTACACCTGCTATTGCCGAAATTCTGTTTTGTCCCCATGTTTATTGCCTGATGAAGTGGGCTGGGCCTGCGAAACGCGTTGCACTTTTTTGGGGTACTATTTGATAAATGTGATTGCTACTATTCAGACAGTCTTTCGTGTCTGCTTTATGGAGGTAAGTCCACCACTTCCTCCCAGCAAATTTTAAAGTTTTTATCTGCTTTTATCCTGCTGACGCCTCTGTTCTCCTACTGCTATACTGTGTCCACTCCTGGTGGAGGGGTGATCTACCCCCTTTTGCATCTACAGAGAGCGACTTCTTATCCCTGAGTGAGGACAGGTCTGATCCCCTCACCTGCCTATACAGTGGTTGCCTTTGTGGTAACCCACATTTCTGAGTATAATTTTCTCACAATAACCTTTACTTCATTTATGCATAACATACTAAACTATATTGGGCTCTCGGTTTTTTCTTTTTATAATGATTTAAATGATGAGGTATTGAAGACAAAGGTGCATGCTAGACAACAGATGTGGTTGCAGGACCAGGGTCCTGGTGTGGAGGGGGCTTGGTTAGGTGTACTCTCAGTTTTGTGGCAGCGGAGTCTGCTGGGGGCTAGTAAGTTACGGAAGTTGGGTGCTCTTCTATAAGTGATGAGTGGCTTATTGGGTAGAATGGGTCTGAGGTATGGGTCCTGGAGTCAAATTTCCTATCTTTTGTTGAGTATTGATCTGATGCCCTGGTGTTCTTTGCTAAATTGTGTGATGAATCTGGGGGGTGAGTTTGCATCAGTATTAGGATTGGGTATTGGGTATGAAATGGAGGGTTGTGTATCTTTATGGCATGCATCGCAGATTAGTTTTTTCGGGTATTTTCGAGCAGGGAATTTCTTGATAAGTGTTTTGGATTGTGTAATATAATCATGGTTATCTGTACAGTTTCTGTATATGTGTCTGAACTGGCTGTAGGGTGTATTCTGGGTCCCAGGTCGGTGATAAAAGCTATTGAAGTGGATGTAGTTGTTGGAGTCTACGGATTTGAAGAAGGTCTTGGTTTTGATTATACTGTGTTTTGTGAAAATCGTTGGGTCCAGGAAGTCGATGGATACAGGGTGATGTTGTGAGGTGAATTGAAGGCCAGCTTTGTTGATGTTTAGAAATTGTATGAATGCGGGGATGAATGTGATGTCACCTTTCCAGATGAAAAACAGGTCATTGATGTAATGTTTGTATAGTATAATGTTGTCAGTAAATGGATGTTCAGTTTCTATTAGTTGTTATTCAATGTAGCCCATGGTGAGGTTTGCATATGATGGTGCAAAGGAGCTACCCATAGCCATGCCACTGATTTGATGGTAGTATTTGACATTGAAGGAAAAAATATTATTGTTAAGGATGAATTTGGTGCATTGTAAAAGAAAATTCTGTTCTATGGGTGGCATGGAGGGAACAGTGGTAAGGAAGAATTGTATGGCTGATAAACCAAACTGATGGGGAATGTTGGTGTAAAGTGATGTGATGTCACAAGTGAGCCAATGGTATTCAGAGGACCAGGGGATGTGGGATAGTATTTGTATCAGATGCTGCGAGTCCTTCAGATATGATGGGAGGTTGGTAACTATTGGTTTTAGGTGTTGGTCGGTGAAGTGGGAGAGATTGCTTGTCATGGAGTCTATACCTGCTATAAGTGGTCAGCCGGGTGGTTAATGGAGATATTTGTGTATTTTGGGGAGATAGTAGAAGAAGAGGGTTTTTGGGTGAAAATTAAGAATGAAATTACATTTGTTTTTGGTGATGATGTTTAGTAGTAGGGCTTGGTTAATGAAGTCTTTTAGGATTTTGTTGGGTATGATGGTGGAGTCTGAGAAAAGTTTATTGTAGTGTCTGGGGTCTTCAAGGAGCCTTGCAGCTTCCTCTAAGTCAGGGGTCTCAAACTTAATTTACCTGGGGGCCGCAGGAGGCAAAGTCAGGATGAGGCTGGGCCGCATAAGGGATTTTACAAGAAAAGTCCTCAAATGTCATTAACAGTTTTAATTATTTCTTCTGAACATGAAGTGTCCTACCTTATAGTTCGCTTCAGTGCTCCCATTACAACTAATCCGCCGTGTCCTCGCCTCAAAACGAGGCCTGCAGAGCCCCCAAATCACCCGGGGGGCAATCTGCCGGCATTTCCTGGAAGGGGCAGAGCTTTCAGCTTCAGCACTGCCCCTCCTGACGTCAATCGCGGCGGATCGCCGCCTCTGCCCGCCCCTCTCACTCTTCCTTCACAGAGAGGGGCGGGGAGAGGCGGCGATCCGTGCGGCGTTTGATGTCAGGAGGGGCAGAGCTACAGCTGGAATCTCTGCCCCTCAGCGCAGTCGTGGATGTTTGCCCGGGGGGTTTGGGGGCGGGGATGCGGCGGATTATTTGGGAGCACCGAAGCAAACTATAAGGTAAAATAGTTCGCTTCCGTGTCTCTTTTGCTTTTGCCGGCGCGGGCCACAAAATATTGTACCGAGGGCCGCAAATGGCCCATGGGCCGCGAGTTTGACACCCCTGCTCTAAGTAGTCTTTTCTGTTGAGGATAACAATACTGCTGCCTTTGTCTGCGTTTTTATAATGAGGTCTGGATTGTTGAGGAGAAATTTGAGAACATAATTTTCTTTGGGTGTGAGATTGGGTTTAACAGTAGGTGTATGATATTGTAAGGTCTGTAAGTCATCTAAAACCAGGGAGTAAAATGTTTCTTTGAAATTTCCCTTTGAGGCTGTGGGATAGAACCGGGATTTGCCTTTAAGCTGTGTGGTGATGCATCTTTCAAGTTGTATTTCGTTTGGATCAGAGGAGACTACCGGTAAATTGTTGTTATTCGTGATAATGAGAGGGGCGGAGGTGAGTAGGGTTTGACTCTTTTTGATGGCGAAGTCTCTTTTGAGGGTGAGTTTCCGTATGTAGGAATTGAGGTCAATAAAGAGATCAAACATATTGGTGGATTTGATGGGACAGAAAGACAGACCCTTTTCCAGCAGTGTAGTTTCATGTTGAGTGAGTATGTGGTTCGAGAGGTTAAAAATGCATTTTATGGGTTGATCTTTGGATTCTGTTTGTGTGGGTATTTTGTTTTTGCTTTTGCCTTTTCTCCTCTACTTACCAAGAATTTGGTTTTTAAGCTCATTTAGCTTCCTTTTATCCTTTTGGCGCCTCTGTTCTCCTGCATAATATTGAGTCCACCCTGGGTGGAGGGTTGAACCCCCTTTTTTCTCATCTACAGAGAGCGACTTCTTATTCCTGAGTGGGGTCAGGAAAATCTCCCCACCTGCCTTTACAGTGGTTACCTAATGGTAATCCTGGTTTCTGAGTATTAATATTTACTCTATCTAGTAACCATTTACCAGTACATATTACACTATTGGGGCTCTTGGTGTTCCTTCTTTTTATCTTGTTGCAAGCTCGCTTGGCCCATCCACGGATCAGGGCACCCTACACCAATTGCAGACCCTCAAACATGGAGTTCATTAATGATCGATCTACACATGGGAACAATCTCCTGGTGTTGTTTAAACGCAATCCGGACCTGCCCAATGTTCCCGTCTCCATACCCACTACTGACGGATCTGTACCAGATCCCATCGATCTCAAACCAAAACTTGAAAACGCCTTAAAAGACGATTTTTTTTCCAATTAGCGGACATAGCGCTGCAGCAGACTTATATAAACGAAAAGATCTTCCCTGATGGTATTCGAGTTAAGACATTATCAGCCTTCCCGAGTGACACCATATACTCTACAGAATGATACGAGTACCTTGAATCTTGTGGAGAAGGTATGATGACCAGATTAATAAACGCACTACACTGGTCAACAATTTACAGCCAATCATCAATGAATGCAGAGCATTTCTGTCTCTGCATATCAATAACCCACAGTATTACCCACTAATGTCGAATCTCCCAAATAAAGTAAAAAAGTTTGAACGGGACATCATGGATAGCAAAATAAAAAAACTAAACAGGGACCGCCTGGCATACTCAGAACATCGCGAAAGGGAGCGTAACCTGAGACCTCCCCCAGGCGGTCCCCCTCACAACCAACCACCCAAATGTCACCACACATCCACACCATGCCCACTCATGAGCCTGTCTATCCCTCCACCACAACAGTTCAAATACCCACCATATCCCCCACCTCCCCTGTTCCACCCCCCACCAACTGGTTATGTCCCAATCACAGCCCCATACTCCCCACAGACCAAGCCAACAGACACCCCTACCCTCATCAACACTCCCCTACCCATCCAACCACTACCCACAACACTGTCCAACATAACACACTCTACCCCCAGACCCAATCTAGAACCAAAACCCATGAGGACAAACTCCAAAAAAAACTTTTAAAGAAATAGCCAGCAGCCCAGACAAATCTTTTGACAACATGGAGATGACAGGCAACACACCCGCCATGACCATCCCGGTGTCCACTACCAAGGCCACCAAAGTACCTCACTTGGACCCCCTCATCGCCAACCCCACCACATTAGCCCAAAATGTTATTCAGGACCACACCCCATACTGATTTCTGAACCAGTTTCCCCAACAGAATTTAGGATCTCACAGATCAGCCTCTGTGATACAGACCCATCATCACCCAACTATTCCCCACTCTTCCACTCCTGGCCCCAAACACGGTTCAAACCTCCATGAAATCCTTTTTCCAACCCCTCAAGATACAATCCCATCAAGCACACACGCTACAAAAGAAACCCAATCTGTCCAACTCTTTTTTAGAGTTGCCCACGTCCCTCTCCTAGAAAATGACGACCACCCCACAACCCTACCCAGTCACCACCCAGAACAGAACCCACCACCCCGAGTAACCATATTAACCTCTTCCCCACCCAAACGTAGGAAAAGGGGCTCGAGGGGAAAAGGCAAAAGCAAAAACAAAATACCCACACAAACAGAATCCAAAGATCAACCCATAAAATGCATTTTTAACCTCTCGAACCACATACTCACTCAACATGAAACTACACTGCTGGAAAAGGGTCTGTCTTTCTGTCCCATCAATTCCACCAATATGTTTGATCTCTTCACTGACCTCAATTCCTACATATGGAAACTCACCCTCAAAAGACACTTCGCCATCAAAAAAAATCAAACCCTACTCACCTCCGCCCCTCTCATTATCACGAATAATGACAATTTACCGGTAGTCTCCTCTGATCCAAATAAAATACAACTTGAAAGTAGGGATGCTCATTCGGATTTCGCGGAAATGCAATTTCTGAAATTCTGATCGGAAATTGCATTTCCGCATTGGAATGCGGAAATTGGTAATGCAAGTGCGGTAGGCGGATTTCCGCCGGAAATCGCGGAAATTTCCGCCGGAAATTATGGAAATTCCACCGACTTTAACATCGATTTTCTCAAAAACTATAAGGTCTTTTTGAAAACTTTTTTTTGCATCTTGTTCACAAGATTCAGTTTAATAACTTAAGGGGGCTTTGTTATTATCCGCTAAAGTCAGCGGATTTTTACTGTAATGTAAAATGCAGAAAATCTGCATCTGCCTATTTTCTGCATTTTACATTACAGTAAAAATCCGCCGACTTTAGCGGTTAATAGCAAAGCCTGCGTAAGTCCTAGAAACACCAAATTCAGGGTTTATTAAACAGAATCTTGTGAACAAGCTGTAAAAAAAGTTTTCAAAAAGACCTTATAGTTTTTGAGTAAATTGATGTCGGGCGGAATTTCCGAATTTTCCGGCGGAAATTCCACATTGGAATGCGGAAATTGGTAGCAGAAAGCGGAATTGGTAATTGGCAATGGTGGAATGCGGATTTACCGCAGAATCGGAAATTGGCATTTCCGACCATCCCTTCTTGAAAGATGCATCACCACACAGATTAAAGGAAAATCCCATTTCTATCCCACAGTCTCAAAGGGTAATTTCATAGAAACATTTTACTCCCTGGTTTTAGATTACTTACAGACCTTACAATCTCACACACCTACTGTGAAACCCAATCTCACACCCACAGAAAATTATGTTCTCAAATCTCTCCTCAACAATCCAGACCTCATTATAAAATCCGCCAACAAAGGCATCAGTATTGTTATCCTCAACAGAACAGACTACTTAGAGGAAGCCGCAAGGCTCCTTGAAGACCCCAAACACTACAATAAACTTTCCTCAGACCCAACCATCATACCCAACAAAATTCTAAAAGACTTCATTAACCAAGCTCGACTACTAAACATCATCACAAAAAACGAACTTAATTTCATTCTTAATTTTCACCCAAAACCCCCCTTCTTCTACTATCTCCCCAAAAAACACAAATATCTCCATAAACCACCTGGCTGACCAATTATATCAGGTATAGACTCCATGACAAGCAATCTCTCCCGCTTCATCGACCAACACCTATAACTAATAGTTACCAACCTCCCATCATATCTGAAGGACTCGCAACATCTGATACAAATACTATTCCACATCCCCTGGTCCTCTGAATACTATTGGCTCACTTGTGACATCATATCACTTTACACCAACATTCCCCATCAGTTTGGTTTATCAGCCATACAATTCTTCCTTACCATTGTTCCCTCCATGCCACCCATACAACAGAATTTTCTTTTACAATGCACCGAATTCATCCATAACCATAATATTTTTTCCTTCAATGACAAATACTACCACCAAATCAGCAGCACAGCTATGGGTAGCTCCTTTGTACCATCATATGCAAACCTCACCATGGGCTACAGTGAACAACAACTAATAGAAACTGAACATCCATTTACCGACAACATTATACTATACAAACGTTACATCGATGACCTGTTTTTTATTTGGAAAGGTGACATCACACTCATCCCCGCATTCATACAATTTCTAAACACAAACAAAGCCGGCCTTCAATTCACCTCACAACATCACCCTGTATCCATCGACTTCCTGGACCTAATGATTTTCACAGAACACAGTAAAATCAAAACCAAGACCATCTTCAAATCCGTAGACTCCAACAACTACATCCATTTAAATAGCTTTCATCACCGACCTTGGACCCAGAATACACCATACAGCCAGTTCAGATGCATATACAGAAACTGTACCAATAACCATGATTATATTACACAATCCAAAACACTTATCAAGAAATTTACTGCTCGAAAATACCCGAAAAAACTAATCTGCGATGCATGCCATAAAGCTACACAACCCTCCATTTCATACCCAATACCCAATCCTAATACTGATGCAAACTCACCCCCCAGATTCATCACACAATTTAGCAGAGAACACCAGGGCATCAGATCAATACTCAACAAAAGATAGGAAATTTTACTCCAGGACCCATACCTCAGACCCATTCTACCCAATGTCGAGATTTCCAAATGGCGGAATATCGTTTTTCCGATAAATTGAACTGTATATGATCAAATAGAAATAAATCTAATATTTCCTTCCCTTAAAGTATAGAAGACAAAGACTTTTTAATATATGGTGATTATAGGTTAATATAGGTGCATTGATTATATAGAAATTTATAGCCTATTTTAATATAGCAATGCTAAATTATCCAATCTGTGTCCCTCTAGAAAGATCAGATGTTGAATAACAGGCAGTCAGCTGCTGTGTTGTTTGCAATGGATAATCCAATTCACCTTGCCTGGACAATGAAATTTAGGCCATTTCTAGTTTTAAGTACAAACAATTGCCAAACAAGAGAAGTTGAGTAACAATGAAAGAGACCTCTCAAGAGGCAAATATATTTGCTGAATAAATGAACCTCTGTATACAATCTCTAAGGCTTGTAGATTTTAGAAATTAGCCATTGTTGCAGACCGAGAAACTTGGTGACATAGCAAACACAGGCTGGGTTAAATATTACAATTCCCCATCTAGGTTCAGAGTATAGACAGCACATATAAGTATTATGGCATATCAATTAAGAATGTTACCTTTATTTTTCTTATAGCTGGACAAACTAGTATTAATATAAAAATGATTTTGAATGGATATATCTAAAATGGTATGAAAATACTGTATATTTACCCGTGTTGCATGTTAGACAATTATATCAATGGTTAGAAATATAAAACCCTGCTAACATGCACAATGTTTTATATAAGGAGAGATCCATGGTGATTTTAAATATGCCACTATGATTTTTGGAGAAAATCAAATCTATCTTGAATATGGTAGAAACGGTCACTGTATAATAAAGCATAACCAGTGATTCAATCAAGAGCAGCTATCCATAGAGGAATTATATCATTGGTGTATTCACTGTGAGTTATAATTGATAGAACATAATCAAAATGTCTTTAGTTTTTCCAAATATCCCATTAAGAATGTGATTAGCTAGCCAACAGCACCTCTAGAGGGTGAAATCCAGTATTGCACTTGGGTTAAAAATTAGTTCTAGAAAACTCCCACTGATCACTCCCACTGCCTTGTGATAGGCTGGGAGATTTGATCTCCTGGGCAGGACTAGAGGTAGTGAGGAGTTTAAGAAGAGGGAGTTCATTCAATGGGGGGTCATCAGATCACCAGCAGAAGAGGGCTCACGAGGGAATCCATGCATTCTGAATGATCACAAGCGGCCACGCCTAAAGGAACACGCCCCAGAGGCCATCTTGGTGACTATACTTGAGTCCAGTTCTGGTTTTTGTCTTAGTTATATGGCTTATCACAGCACAGATATCTGAACTTTTGATTTATTCACAATTATTTTTCTTATTTTATAGTCATTTATAGCCAAAGGGAGTGGATTCTTCCAGTGCACAGGAATTGCTCACTCCGTATCTTTGATAAAACCCATTTGGTGGGAATTTTTCTTTAGATAAACACAATCAATTGTTCTATAGGATCGCTGGCTGTGAATTCCATAACTTGTTTTTGGATAAAAGCTAGACTTCAAGCTACCTCCTCTAAGTATTTATATTTTGGTATTTTGCCGCAGTATGTGCAGGCCACGCCTAGCAAAGTTTAGGATGACTCAATAGATATTTTATTCCAAAATTATATATAGGTTGCCCACTCGCTCTGTGTAGTAACACAGGCCAGCGGAGGTTAAAGTGTAGACAGAGGTAAAATTCCTGTCATTTATAGTTGATTGCATATCAATCGTATGACAACGCCCAGTCGTTATATCCACTGAGTCATCCTAAATTTGTCATAGTTAATGGTATAGCTGACATCAGCCATTTTGTTTTTGATAGCGCAATTTTGATTTTTGATAGCGCCATTTTGATTCTGATAGCGCCATTTTGATTTTGATAGCAGCCATTTTGTTTTTGATCGATTCAGCCATTTTGTCTCCAGGAATCCTGTGGTAAATTGATTGACATGGCCGGTGGCCATATTTGATGAGTCATAGCTCTGCACTGTATTTGAATTGACTGCTAAATGGTTTAAGCCTTTTGTTATTAGCAAATGCGTATGATAACATTTTGATTGTATCACTGAAATTGTATTATCCAGCGCATTGCTCATTATAAGAATGACCTTACGAGTTTTGTTTTAAATCAAAAGTGCAATTTTATATTGTTTTGAAATATTGTAATATTTATTTGATATTAAATTGATATTTTTACAAATTGGTCTACGTTTACATGTTTAAACCAGTACTGTGAGAAACCCTTGAAAAACGAACTCAAACAGTTAGGCGTATGTTTGTATTTTTAGCTCCTCACATTTTTTCAGGAGCATTACATTTTTGATATTTATTTTATTTTTTCCCATTTATACAAACATTGACAAAACGCCCGACACCAATAAGCCACTCATCACCTATAGAAGAGCACCCAACTTCCGTAACTTACTAGCCCCCAGCAGACTCCGATGCTGCAAAACAGAGAGTACACCTAACCAAGCCCCTTCCACACCATGATCCTGGTCCTGCAACCACATCAGTTGTCTAGCATGCACCTTTGTCTCTAATTCCTCCAGAATCAAATCATCTGTCACCAATACCCATTACTCCATAAAGAAACACATCTCCTGCCAGTCCAAATTCGTTATTTACGAGATTACTTGTGCCTGTCATCTCCAGTATGTTGGCAGAACAACTCAAGAAGCCCGGTGTAAGAGACATCGGAGCCGCCGCCGGAGCACATGTGGCGGCGGACTCCGCATCTCAGAAGGGTGCTTCCGCGCTCTTGCCGGTGGGGGTAATAGGGCAGGCGGCGGAGTCCGTAAGTTCACTGGACTCCGCCGCACGCTTGCTGCCTGGGGGGGTCGCCCGCCCTCTCGCCGGCTCAGTGTCTCCGTGTTACGCACGCACGCGCGAGGAGACAGGAACTTTATCTCTCCAGAAGGGGAGTCAGCTGACCTGGCCAGTCAGCTGACTCCAGCGGTGGTAGGGATTGCCTGGGCGGCTGCGGGACGCTGCTGGAGCGCTCCCCAGCATATAAGGAGCTGTGTGTCAGTTGCTCCTTGTCTGCTGTCGTGAATACCTCATGTGCTAGTGCTCAGACCTTATTAACCGGGGACTCGCAAACCTGGGCATACGGTCTTCTACCCGAACATACAGCTTTGACTTCAGTTGAGGAATTTTTCAAGGCAATGGCTAAAATTTATGATGATCCGGATGCTTCGATCACTGCTGAGAGGAAGCTCAAAACTCTCAAGCAGGGTCAAGATACAGTTGAGGTTTATGCGGCAGAGTTTAGAAAGTGGGCTGTGTCATCTAGGTGGGGGTCCTACACCTTGTTAGACTGCTTTCTTTCAGGCCTATCAGATGCAGTTTCGGACTTAATGTTAGAACATCCAGAACCAAAGTCCATCGATGATGCCATTTTGTTGGCGGTGCGAGTGGACTGCCGGCTATGTTATCAGCGTCAATCAAGAGGAAGGAATGCAGTAAGGGCACTCTCTTATGCGACCTCCTCGCTCACTCCACCCACTGATGAACCAATGCAAATCGGACACTCTCGCTTGACACGGGCCGAGAAGGAGCGCAGAAGGGCAGAGAAACTTTGTTTGTATTGCACTGAGGAGGGCCACTTTGCTCAAAATTGCCCCAAGAAGTCGGGAAACGCTGCCGTCTAGGTGTAGTTAGAGGTAATACCCTAGACGAGCAGAGAGTACCTCTAAATCAGAATAATTGGTTACTCCTCCCGTGTTCCATTTCTTGGGTAAATTTGACCACTTGCACCCAGGCCTTCATAGACTCAGGGTCCGCTGCCAACTTTATAGACTTTGAGTTCGTGAAGGGGTTAGGAATTCCCGTACACCCTTTGGATCGACAATTAGTGGTTACCGCCATTGATGATTCCCCATTACAGTACAGACAACCTCTCTCGCAAACTCTGATGTTGTCCTGCACTAAAGGCATTTTACACAAAGAAAAATTACAGTTTCTAGTTCTGCGTATGACAACCTCCACCATTGTCCTCGGAATGCCCTGGCTGCAACTCCACTCCCCGTGGATAGACTGGGCATCTGGCCAGTTGCTCAGTTGGTCACCATTTTGTCATCACCATTGTTTAGAGAAAATCGCTATCTGTGCCACCAAGTTAGAGGTAACAGGGGTCCCGATACAATACGCTGAGTTCTCTGACGTATTCTGTCCTAAGTCAGCGGACAAACTCCCACCACATCGGAGTTTTGACTGTCCCATAGACTTAAGATCAGGTTATATGCCCCCTAGAGGACATCTTTATAATTTGTCGGGGCCAGAGAAACTAGCCATGCAGGAATACATTAAAGAAAATCTGGCAAAGGGTTTTATCCGTCCTTCCCGGTTCCCGGCTGGGGCCGGATTCTTTTTTGTACAAAAGAAAGACGGTGGTCTCAGATCATGTATTGATTACAGAGGTCTAAATAAGATCACCATAAAGAATCGCTACTCTTTGCCTCTGATAGATGATCTTTTCGCTCAGATAACCAATGCCAGTATTTTTTCAAAATTAGACTTACGTGGGGCATACAACCTCATCTGTATCAGGGACGGTGACGAGTGGAAGACGGCCTTCAACACGCCCAATGGGCATTATGAGTATCTAGTTATGCCCTTCGGGCTGTGTAACGCCCCGGCCGTCTTCCAGGAGTTAATAAACGAGGTCTTCAGAGAAGTACTGGGGAAGTTCGTTTTAGTTTATCTTGATGACATACTAATTTTCTCCCCAAACCTGAGGGAGCACCACAGGCATGTCAAGTTGGTTCTAGAGAAGTTAAGACAAAATTCATTGTATGCCAAAATAGAGAAGTGTCTCTTTAAGGTCACTCAAGTTCCTTTCCTGGGTTATATTATTTTGACTGCATGTCTCTTTATGGACCCAGAAAAGGTCTCGGCTGTCTTGGAGTGGCCTCAACCGGTGGGCTTGAAGGCACTCCAAAGATTTCTCGGTTTTGCCAACTACTAACGGAGATTCATCAAATGATTTTCTTCAGTGGTAGCCCCTCTTACCAGTCTTACAAAAAGGGAGCTGACCCATACCATTGGTCAGCGGAGGCCCAGGCAGCCTTCAATTCCCTAAAGAAATCATTTTGTTCTGTGCCCATATTAAGACATGTCGATATCACTCTCCCCTTCATGGTAAAGGTAGATGCCTCAGAAATAGGGGTGGGCGCTGTGTTGTCTCAGCGCTCAGAGGTACAGGGCAAGACACATCCTTGTGCCTATTTCTCTTGCAGGTTTTCCCCTGCTGAGAGAAACTACGATGTAGGCAACAGGGAACTCCTGGCCATTAAGCTGACCTTCCAGGAATGGCGTCATTGGCTTGAGGGAGCAGAACACACCATTACTGTATACACTGACCATAAAAACTTGGAGTACATTGAGGGGGCCAAGAGGCTTACTCCTCAACAGGCTCGCTGGTCTTTATTCTTTTCACGTTTTAGATTTGTCATCACATACACTCCAGGTTCTAAGAACGTCAAAGCAGACACTCTCTCTAGATGTTTCGAGCCTGAGACAGCTCAGCCCGCACTTCCCGAGAGTATTGTACCTCATAAAGTGATACTGGCGGCCATCGAGACCTGGGAGGATTGGGCAGCCAAATTAGCCACTCCCCAGCTAGATATCCCAGAAGGGAAACCAGAAGGGGTTCTCTTTGTTCCATTGCCCTTCCGTTTACAGATCATGCAGTTGTTCCATGCCCATAAGAATGCAGGTCACCCCAGGGTCACCCGCACTCTAGATTTACTCACGAGGTGTGTGTGGTGGCCTTCACTGGCCTCTGATTGTAAAGAGTATGTCAGAGAATGTGTGGTGTGTGCCAGGAGCAAAGCTTCTCGCCAGGCATCAGTGGGTACTCTGCAATCCTTACCTATGTCAAGTGAACCATGGACTCACCTGTCCATGGATTTTGTCGGCGAGCTTCCCAGGTCCGAAGGTATGACTGTTATATGGGTGATTGTAGACAGGTTCAGCAAGATGGCCCATTTTGTTCCTCTTAAAGGTTTTCCTTCAGCTCAAGAGTTGGCAGATCTCTTCATACAACACATCTTCCGGTTACACGGAATTCCGGATGATGTGGTCTCGGATAGAGGAGTCCAATTTGTATCAAAGTTTTGGAGGGCCTTTTGCCGCAGTTTGGGTATGAACCTGTCCTTTTCATCTGGGTATCACCCACAGACAAACGGACAGACCGAAAGGGTTAATCAGACACTGGAACAGTTCCTTAGATGCAATGTGGCAGATGCGCAAACAGATTGTGTTAAGTTTCTACCCTTTGCAGAGTTTGCACACAACAACTTGAAAAACTCTTCAACGGGCTTGTCCCCTTTTCAGGTTGTATCTGGAAGGTCTCCTAAATTTTCCCTATTGCCGGTATGTTCCTCTCCCTTCCCAGCCCTGGATGATTGGCAGAAGGCTTTGAGGGATCTTTGGGGACGGGTCAAGAAAGATTTAGGAGTAGCCTTCCAAAATCAGAAGAAACAGGCCGACAAGAGACGATCTGTTGAGTGGCATTTTGCTCCAGGAGACATGGTGTGGGTGTCAACCAGACATTTGGCACTCAGACAGCCATCCACCAAGTTGGGTCCCAGGTTCATAGGGCCTTACCCGGTGGCCAAAAAGATCAATGATGTCTCTTACGTTAATGATCTCCTGGCCAGCATGAGAAGTGGGAGATCATTTCATGTTTCTTTATTGAAACTGGCAGCGTATGTGGATTCCTCCCCCCCCCCAGTGGTAGTGGAGGGCCAGACAGAGTATGAGGTTGAGAAGATTTTGGATTCTCGTCTGGTACAGAATTCCGTGCAGTATCTGGTCCATTGGAAGGGGTATGGGGTGGAGGATAGATCTTGGGTACCAGAGGATCACATGCATGCCGAGAAATTAAGAAAGAGGTTTCATCAGTTGCATCCTGAGAAACCGTGTAGGAAGTGTCCGGAGGCCACTCCTCAAGGGGGAGGGGTACTGTAAGAGACAGCGGAGCCGCCGCCGGAGCTCACGTGGTGGCGGACTCCGCATCTCAGAAGGGCGCTTCCGCGCTCTTGCCGGCGGGGGTAATAGGGCAGGCGGCGGAGTCCATAAGTTCACCTGACTCCGCCGCACGCTTGCTGCCTGGGGGGTTGCCCGCCCTCTCGCCGGCTCAGTGTCTCCGTGTTACGCGTGCACACTGACTGACTCCAGCGGTGATGGGGATTGGCTGGGCAGCTGGGGGACGCTGCTGGAGCGCTCCCCAGCATAAAAGGAGCTGTGTGTCAGTTGCTCCTTGTCTGCTGTCATGAATACCTCATGTGCTAGCGCTCAGACCTTAGACTAGATCCCTGGTGTTGATGCTAAGGATTTCACACCAAGACTAGGACATTGTTTATTGTATTTGATTGCTCGTGTATGATCCCTGGCTAAACTCTGACTCTGATTCTGCTTCCTGACTTTGTACTTCTGCCTATCTGCCTCCCTGTTACTGAACCTCTTGCCTGAATACTGATTACCCTCTCGCCTTACGATTTTGTACCTATACTTACCTCTCTGTTGCCAACTCGATTAGTCTGACTCCTCTACTCTCGCCAGAGGCTCCTTGTCTCTGGTGAGGGGCTCTGTACTGCTAGGGCCCTCCAGCTCCTCTGGGGAGGTACAGCCAAGCCTATCAGCACTACTTACATCAAAGGTCAGCGCAGGTTTAGAAAGTCATTATATATAGGGAATGATAAATTCTTCACCACAATATATCAAATGCTCAGAGGTAGGTATCCGCCAAACATCAAAACTAGAAAAGGCTTACCAGCTCCCAACAACCCACATTATAAGGTTGTAAAATGGCTCAGGTCACAGATAACATCCAGGGAACATCAGACTTCGTGAAGATCCAGTGGACATCCGTATGGAAGTAAAGTTTCAGGAATTTATATAGGAAAACAAACACGGCAATATCTAAGCGTAACCCGTTTATTTACATAAAATTTCTTTAAAAGGTAGTAGATATAAAAACAATAACTTACATACGGGGCCTATAAACTGGAACCCCGGAAGATTAGCGCGCATGTAATGGTCAATCTTAGATCAATAGACAATCGTGCCGCCTGTTACTACCGGGGTTCCCAGTTTATGGGCCCCATATGTAAGCTATTGTTTTTATATCTACTACCTTTTAAAGAAATTTTATCTAAATAAACGGGTTACGCTTAGATATTGCCGTGTTTGTTTTCCTATATAAATTCCTGAAACTTTACTTCCATACGGATGTCCACTGGATCTTCATGACGTCTGATGTTCTCTGGACGTTATCTGTGACCTGAGCCATTTTACAACCTTATAATGTGGGTTGTTGGGAGCTGGTAAGCCTTTTCTAGTTTTGATGTTTGGCGGATACCTACCTCTGAGCATTTGATATATTGTGGTGAAGAATTTATCATTCCCTATATATAATGACTTTCTAAACCTGCGCTGACCTTTGATGTATGCCTGACTTCTGAACTTTTGGACGTTGTTCTTCTCGGCGGCGGTTCCGTTGCTCCTTGGCGCCGATATATTTGCTATTATATATTACTATCAGTACTACTGTTGCACCAAGCACCACATTATTGTATTCCTCTGCTATACTAGTATTATTGGTGATTCTGCAGATCTCTATATAATCAGGTATAGCATCTGTATTATTGGTGATACTGCAGATCACCAATAATCAGACAAAATCTGTGTTGCTGACACCGATCGTTACACCCGGAGCCAAATCGGCCAACATAAAAGGAACATTCTTGATAAATTTCCCATGCACAGTGTTTCATGCCACTTTCACCTCATGCACCAGAGCAAACCCAACACTTTTTCCATCACCTTAATAGACACCATTAACGAATCAGAACCAGTGGCATTTGAAAAACTCAAAAAACTAGAAATGTACTGGATCTAGACTCTTAGCACACTCGCTCCAGAAGGATTAAACGAGGTCCTAGAAAAAAATCAATTAATTTTCTAAGCAATATATTCATACTGCTCTGTTCACACTTTTATCTAGTCCTCTCTTTTAAGTTTTTAATTTCTGATGTTAGGATTTTACAGTTTTATATTTTTACTGTAAATTATGAACACTCAATACATTGCCACAAAACTGTGAAAACCTATGGATGGATAGACAACAATATGGTTATTTATATCATGATGCTACAACATCAAGTGACACAGATGTGACAATCTCTCTGTAACGATTGTGGGATATCTCCGTGATCAGCGCACAAGGTGTGCGCTGACACGGCGGAGATCCTCCACAAGCGTATGAAGGGGGGAACCCAGCTTTGGTGCAAGCACCAGTAGAGGGCAATTCCCACCGGCAGATGGCGCTGTGGAGTGCAGACGAATACAACCACTGCACGGCCACAGATGCCAGATGGGGATTGTACAGATCAAGACAATGCGGGGCTGAACAGCCCTTAAAGAGAAAGAGCACAGGTACAGGATGAATGTGTGTTCACCAATCTAGTCGCGACCCTGCGACGGTGAACACACATCAGCAGAAACAAAAGTAGGAACGAGATCGCGAGGAGGGCGATCGCCAGAAGTGACACAAGACAGATCAGAACAGAACACGAGAGGAGCAAAGGCACAACAAACGACAATGAGAAGTAACGAAAATAAAAAACGCTAACTAAACGTGAACACCGCACTCATTCGCAACAGCGAACACGTTTACAGCGCGTTCACCGCGTGTTAAGCACAACGGAGACAAGCACGCCTAACTAACCACCGACAGACAAACATGAAACAGAGAACGCGAGCGCTTGCTTAACGGTTACCTCACCGAGCCTACAGCAAGCGTTCGTATCAGACAAGACAGACAAACGGAAAACAGGAATAAGCTAGGAAGGATCCACAGCCGCTACCGCTAGGGGCTAGTGTGATCCAAGCAAGACAGGCAGATGAGATAGCTGGTAGCAACCGCTGCTCCAGGCTATACTCCAGGAAAACAGAACAGAAGGATCCACAGCACTAACGAAAGGCTAGTGCGATCCAGGCAAGACAGATCAGAAGGATCCACAGCACTACCGCTAGAGGCTAGTGCGATCCAGGAAAACAGAGCAGAAGGATCCACAGCACTAGCGCAAGGCTAGTGCGATCCAGGCAAGACAGATCAGAAGGATCCACAGCACTACCGCTAGAGGCTAGTGCGATCCAGGAAAACAGAACAGAAGGATCCACAGCGCTAGCGCAAGACTAGTGCGCGATTCAAGCAAAACAGATCAGAAGGGGCTACCGGTAGCAACCACTGCCCCGGTTAGCACCCAGACAAACAGAACAATTTCCTGTTGACCACCACTGGGACAGGACAATCGCAACAGACAGACAAAACAGATATGCAATCTAACTGCACTAGGAAACTGCCTAGTACAATTTCAAGAATTACTCTAAGACAACTTTACCAAGAAATAGCATGGCTGACACTCTAGGAGTGTTTCAACAAACCCTGAAAGAATGACCAGCAAAGGATTGTGGGTGATCCCAACCTTTATACTGCCAGCAGCTAGATGATTTGCATAACCAATGTATGCAAATCCCTTAGCAGCAGAGCAGGTCTGGAACTTGCAAGACAGAGCTAGGTCTCTTATCCAGAGACCTGCATCCCTCAGACACAAGGAATGGTCAAACAGGTGTCTGCCTGTGCAGCCAGCTGAGCGGATCCTTACACTCTCCTAGTGTTCTATAGCATGCTTTTCTTAGATGTTTTTATATATTTTTATACTATGTGTTATTAATATTCTTCGATTATCTAATTATTCTACATGTATCACATCATTTTAACCTCTCTTGCAGGTACTTATTTTATCTGTTCAGGTAATATGTAATTGTTATGCTCTGCTATGCATTTTTTCATACAATCACCTATATGCATATATCACAATCCACCACTAGATGGCACTGCATCACTAAAATGAACTTGCCCTTACTTTTGCCCTATTCCAAAATTGCACCAGCAACTGCTAGTTGCATCTGCACATGTGCAGAATGACTCAGCACATTTACCAAGCACTGTGATTGGTCAATCAACCCCCAAAGTGGTATAAATGAGCACTCCTGGAAGTGAGCCCTCAGAGGTGCCTGGCTCTTCTACTGACCACATATGGTAAGTCCCAGCTTTCTTTCCTTATGATACCTTCATTTTTTTTCCATTGCTTGTGAATTTTTGCATTGAGAATTTGGTTTTTGATTCAAAGTTTATCTTGGATTTTTACATTCTTTGCTTTTAGTGCAAAAAACCACAAGATTAATATTTTATTGTGAAAACACATAGAACTATAATTTAGCGCAAAACGTCTAAAACAATAATTTTTATTCTAGCCCGAAAGATCAGTGTTTTTTCCGTGGATATGTGCAATGTACGCAAAAACCGTGCAAGTTAACGGGAATTTTTTTCCCCAAAATTGTTTACTTGAAATTTGAATTAAACATTATTTTTGCAAGATTTTATGCGAAAAGAATATTAACAGTTTTGCTCATCACTGCTCACAATTACCTTTTCCACTGTCTTTATCCCAATCACCCTCACTTTTTAATACCTATTTCACCTCTAATGTTTGATATTTATTTATAGTTATAAGTTTTTATATATATTTTATTTGTAATGACTGTATGACTACAAATGGGTTATGAGACAAGTATCTCTGTTTACAGCTATTGCTCCGTTGTTCTTGCCTGATGAAGCGGGATCAACCCTGAGAAACACATTGCATATTTGGAGTTCATAAATAAAATATGTTGACTGTCTTTACTACAGTTGTTGTGTGTCTACTTGGAGGAGGTAAGTCCACCACTACCTCCTCTATTTACCAAGAATTTGGTTTTTTAAACTCATTTAGCTTCCCTTTATCCTTTTGGCACCTCTGTTCTCCTGCATAATATTGAGTCCACCCTGGGTGGAGGGTTGAACCCCCTGTTTTCTCATCTACAGAGAGCGACTTCTTATTCCTGAGTGGGGCAGGAACATCTCCCCACCTGCCTTTACAGTGGTTGCCTAATGGTAACCCTGGTTTGTGAGTATTAATATTTACTCTATCTAGTAACCATTTACCAGTACATATTACACTATTGGGGCTCTTGGTGTTCTTTGTTTTTATTTTTGGCGTCAAACTTGGTGATCTTTTCAGGAGTTAAATACCATCTCCATTTTCCTCTTGCCATTTTTTAAGTTGCCATTGGGGAATTCCTTCGCTAAGGGATAAAAATGTTCTATAAAATATTGAGGTACCTTTTTCCACTGTTATGATCGCTTCTGCAGCGTTTACTGCTGACTGCAGTGGTATTGCAAACCAAGCAGTTCTAATGTCATTACATGCATTTGCTTGCATAGTTTGGTTTGCACTTAAACTAGTTGCTGATTCCATCTGCAGTCGCTCTGAAGTTAATGACAGTTTAATATGCTTTTGTGTAAACAAACATTGTCTGCTGCAGTGGAGGGGCGGTCCCTTTCCTGCAGGCTGCATATCATTGTCTGCCTTTTCCTGCTATCAGCCTGTGATTAATTACCATTCACTTGTGTGGGAATCTGCAGGTCTGCTCCCATTGGATGACCTCAGTATAAAGAACTGCTTCCTGCAATGCCTCATGGGCTATCATAGTCTCAGATTGTATCTGTTACTCTGCTCGTGCCCCACCTCGTTCCTGGTCCGTGTGGACTGCGCTGACTCCTGCGAAGGGGTCAGCGAGTCCTCCTAGTTCTGCTCTTGTTCTAGAAATTGTTACTTGCTTGTCTTGTGTCATATATTGGTTCATCGCCAATATATACGCATACTTGCGCATTTTGTTATTTTCCTTGAATTCGTGTTACGTTAATATATCAGTGTCGCTGATATATACGTACACGAACTGTTTATATCCTGTGTTCCGTTAGTCAGCGTTCCAGCACGCTGAGCTAGTTATCCTGTTCCTGGTCCTGTTTGTGGATTGCGTTCATCTCTGCGAAGAGATAGCGAATCCTTCTGAGTCCTGTTCCCTGTATTACTCCAGTCTTAGTCAGAGTTCCTGCTTATGTCATATATCGGTTCATTGCCGATATATACATATGTTAGTCAGACGTTACGAATAGTTTCATTGATAGCTGTAATTGTAATACGCTAGGAAAACATACTTATTGTGTATTTATCTGTGTTACGTTCATCTATCTTGATCCTGCTATTTCCTGTCTCTCCTGTCCTGTCTTTGTGAGGCACGCCATCGCCGCAACGCATTGGCTGCCTCATTCCAGTCTGTCTAGTTTTGGACGCTTGCTGTCGCTAAGTAATCGCTAGCTAGCAAGCGTTCATTCTGTCTACCTGTCCTGATCTCCTCAGTCCTGGTTTATGCGCTCAGCGCTACTTTGCGCTGAGACGTTAGTACGTAAGTGTTGTTTGTGGCTGTTCGGATCTGCACCGGCTCTGTGCGCCACAATCTCCTATTGGAGTCAGTCCTCTCCTCCACTAAACTGGGGATATTCTGATCCCTTGTGCTGGTGTGTGTACCTCCTTCACGTCAGCTTATGTGTTGTATGCTGACTGTGGAGATTACACCTCCAAGCTTAACATCCACCCACATTTTCTAACCGTAGCACACAAGTACTCAATTACTCAATGACCTATTTTGTGAGCTTTGTGGTCCTCAGTAATTTGCATTGAAATTACATAAATCTGATTGGCTGTGGCTCCACCACCTTTTCTGAATTTGAACCCCAGTCACCCAATGACCAACTGTACCAGGTTTGAGGCATCTGCAATTAACAGTACAAGAATGGAAGCAATTAAATATTCCCCTTGAAAATGAATAGGTGAATTGATTTTTTAATTTTGATTGGCTTTGGCTTTTGATAGGTCATTGCTTCATTGTGATATCAAGAAGTTTTAAATCAGGATGATACCATTTATTGGCTAACTAAAAATGAATAAAAATAAGCAAGCTTTCGGCCTTGCAGCCTTCGTCTGGTTTATATCCTGTTAGTTTGCAAACTGGTGGTACAGACATGCAACATCAAAAGGGAAAACAGATATTTTTTTCAAGCATAAATACATGTCATTAAGATGCCTTAATTCAAACAGACCATCTAAATGGGGGTTAAAGGTTGTAGCTAAAATAAGGATGCTTGTTTATTCCCTGCTCACAGACCTGGGATTAGGATTGACCCAGAGGTATTGTAAATTATTAGTTCACAAGTTCAGCTGGAATAGCTGAGAAAGTTCAAATATCATCAGTCTCATACCAATATAAGAAATTGTTGTCCTTATTCAAACCGTTCTGCACAGCTTTGAACCAATTTATAAATTTTGTTTCTGCCATTAATCGATCATTTGATGTTTTGAAGCCACCCTTCAGGGCAGTGACACGAAGATCATCCATGCTGTGTCCGTTGGACCGAAAGTGTGTAGCAACTGGGAGTCCAGATTTGGTATCATTAATAGTGTGCCTGTGTCCATTCATACGTTTGCGCCGAGTTTGTCCAGTTTCTCCCACGTACATAACATTGGGGCATTTAGCACACATGATCAGATATACCAGATTGGTGGACCCACAGGAAAATGTACCTTGTACTCTGTACTCCTGTTGTGAACCTGGTATCGTTACCCTGTCAGTGGAGTAAATGTGTCTGCAGGTCCCACATCTTTTTTGTCGGCAGGGTGATGTTCCGTTTTGTTGAGGCCTATTCAAAGAACTCCTGACAATCATCTGTTTCAGATTGTGTGGTTGCCGATATGACAAGAGGGGAGGTTTAGGGAATATCTTCCTCAGTCTGTGATCCTTGTGTAAAATGGGATGAAGTTCCTTAGCAATCCTCCTTAAGATTTCCAGGCGTGGGTTGTAGGTGACAACCAAAGGGACACGTTCCTCTTTCTGGTTTTGCTTATATTTCAGAAGTTCAGTCCTGGGGATGTTGCTGGCTTTCCTGATTTGGGCCTCAGCCATGGGAGGACTGTAACCTTGTTTAATGAAAGTGTTCTTAAGGCGATCCAGGTGCTTGTCTCTGTCCATCCTGTCAGGACAAATCCGGTTGTACCTTATTGCTTGGCTGTAAATTATAGAGTTCTTAATGTGCTTGGGATGAAAACTGTCATATCTTAGGTATGTGGGATGTTCTGTAGGTTTGCGATACACAAAGGTTTGTATGTTGTTACCCCTGATGTATATGGTGATGTCCAGAAAGTTAATCTCTGTGTGAGAGTAGGTAAGTTTCAATTTGATTGTAGGATGGAAGGCATTGAAGTTCCTGTAGACCTGGAGAAGATCATCCTCACTTGCGGATCAGATGATTAAAATATCATCAATGAAGCGGAAGTAGGCCATGGGTTTTACGCCACATGCATTGAGGTATTCCTCTTCGATTTTGGCCATGAAGAGATTTGCATACTGTGGTGTGAATAGCGAACCCATTGCCACGCCCATCTGCTGTAAATAGAAGTCCTGTCCAAAAGTGAAATAATTATGAGTGAGAATGAATTTGATCAGTCCAGTAATAGGCTTTACAGGTATGCCCTGACCCTGAAGATATTTACGGCAGGCCGCAATACCATCATCATGGGGAATGTTCGTGTACAGGGACTCCACGTCCATCGTGGCCAGTATGGTTCCCTCAGGTACTGGGCCGATGGCTGTCAGTTTGTTCAGGACAGGAGGTGGGTGGTATCCTGTATGTAGCTGGGTCATTTACAGACAAGAGGTTTCAAGATGTTTTCCAGCCACCCTGAGATGTTCTCTGTAAGAGTTCCGCTCCCTGAGATTATGGGCCTGCCTGGGTTTCCCTCTTTGTGGATCTTGGGAAGCATGTAAAAGCAGGCTGTTCTAGGCTCTTCAGGGATAAGGGTCCTTACATGTAGTCTGATGTTTGCAGGCAATCTGTTAACCATCCTATTGAGTGCCATCCTGTAGCCTTTTGTGGGGTCCCCCTGTAATTTGGCATAGTGAGCGGTGTTGGATAATTGTCTTTGTGCCTCCTGGATGTAGTCACTGGTGTTCATTATGACTATGGCACCACCTTTATCCGCTGGTTTAATAATAATGTCCTTATTCTCCTTAAGGGATCTGATGGCCTGTTGCTCCTGTGGTGTTACGTTCTGAGCTAGTGTCTTTTTTTTTTACTCAGGATCCTGTCAGATATTCTGCGTCTGAATTTGTTGATGTATTTATCCAGGGGCGGGTTTTCTCCTTCTTTGGGGGTCCATCTTTTTTTCTTCTTTTTAGATCTGGTGCGTTTTGGTCTACCCTGAGAGCGAGAGAGGCGGCGTAGCGGGCTAGCATGGAGACGTACCCTGCATCAGCCGGATGGGCATTGGCACATAGTGTCTGTTCTATGCGGAAAAGTTTCTGGATGCATAAGTGAGCTGATTAATGCGCAAAGAGGCAAATCACATACAGTATTATGCTATGTGGTATTTTCTTTTTTTCTGTATGTTTTATTGAGAACCTGCCCAAACTCAAAGCCGAAATGAGACTGCTGCCATTGTCACACACCACATTGCCGATCTCCAATTTATGTGGGGTCAGCCACTGTTCCAACTGTTTGTTCAGAGCAGCCAGGAGTGCTGGTCCGGTGTGACTCTCGGCCTTGAGGCAAGACATATCCAAGATTGTGTGACACCATCGTACCTGGCATCCACAATAGGCCCTGGGGAACTGGGGGTGTGCAGTTTGAGAGGAGAGCACAGCAACAGAGTAGCACTCAGCTGAGGAGGAGGAGGACAACAGCAAAGAGAATGTAGGATGAGCAGTAGGAGGAGAAGGAGAGGAGGTGGCAGCAGGCCTGCCTGCAATCCGTGGAGGTGTCCCCCACCAAGTATGCTGCACAGCCAGGTACTCCATGCTTGCCAGCGGTCACCCGGTTTACCCAATGTGCTGTATAAGTAATATACCTGCACTGACCGTGCTTTGCAGACCAGGCATCAGTGGTTAGATGGACCCTTGACCCAACGCTTTGTTCCAGAGATGACACCAATTGCCTTTCAACATCACGGTGTAGTCTGGGTATTTCCTTTTTTGAAAAATTATTGCGGCCTTTCATCTTCCACTGTGGTGTTGCAATCACTTTTGGAAGGCCTCACCAGTCCACCAGCTTATATGGTAACAGCTGGCATGCTAACAATTCCGCCAAGCCAGCTGTCAGACAATGGCTTTTTCCGCTCAAATGTTTCCTTAACGGACACCTGGCTGTTGTGGGCAGAGGAGCAGGAACTGCTCAAGGTGAGAGGTGGAATGTAGGAGGGTGGCTGTGAAGGTGCAAGGGCAGCAGAGGAGAAAGTGGCTGAAGGTGCTGCACCTGGAGGAGGAAGAGGATGCAGAGGGTGGCTTTGAATTTGCGTGCTGCTTTTTCTCATGTGCACTTCCAATTGGTTTTTGTGCTTTTTCATCAAGTGCCTTCATAAGGCTGATGTCCCTAGGTGGGTGTTACTTTTTCCACGACTCAATTTTTGATAGCATATATTACAGATGGCATCACTGTAATCTGAGGCAGAGAGACAAAACAAAACTCTACACTGGTGAACTCTGGGATGATGGCACTGTGGTGGAGGCAGTAGCTGATGTTGAAGGACATGTTAGCTGGCTGTCTCTAGGCGGCGATACATGCCACCGGGCACTGCTGCGAGCTGTTTCCGATGAGCTCCCCCTGCTTCTTAGAGCAACTTGTCTCCTCCTCCTCCTCTCTGACCCCCCCCCCCCCTCTGAACTCCCCCCCTGTTCCTCTTGTCTTTTGGGATCCCATGTGACATCCATGCCATAATCATCATTATCATCATCATCATCATCCACAGCTTCGCTTGTATCAGACACCTCCAAAACTGCACCAACAACAGGTACTTCATCATCCTCACACCGTACGTCCATAGTGATGCCTAACCTTTATCTATTAACAGTAATGGTTGTGAATCAGTAAATTCATCACAGGAATGTACGAATAAATCAGAGCAAGAGGAGGAAGATGTCACGGTTCCATGTGGAAGCTGAGGAAGATGAGGGGTTCTGTGTTAAAAAGTAAACTACGTCCTGACAATCTTGGGGGTTAAGGGTACGTGCTTTCTGAATACTGTACTTTGGTCGAGCACCACATGGAATCATGCCAGCATGACCTTCGACAGACCTGCAGGTGTTCTGCCTCTGCCTGTTATTTTTTCCATATTGGGGGTATGCACAGCAGTACTAACAATATTCAATAGTGGTAGACAGTGTGTGTAATCACAAAGAGGCACATAATCAGTGTCAAATACACAGCAGCTGTGTGTGGGTGTATCACTGGGCTGTGTACACACACACAGAGCTATCCTATAGTACTTTCAATCCCAAATACAGTTGCAAGCTAAGCACTGCTTATGATACACAGTGTGCTGGCTTTCTTACAATAGTTAGAAGACTATAGTAGACCTACAAGGGCCAGCAACTGACTGTGGCCTGTATGCAGTGTGTAACCCACACAGATATCAATAGCAGATACAGTTGGAAGCTAAGCACAGCTTATGAGGATAGACAGTGTGCTGGCTTGTAATAGATTAAAGAGGATAGTAAAACTGCAAGGCCCAGCAATGACTGTGGCCTGGCCTGTATGATGTGTCACACACACACACACACACACACACACCACACACATGCACGCACGCACGCACGCCTGCACGCACGCATGTACACACACACACACCCACACACACATACAAAAAAATAATAGAACAATATGAGCCCTCAAAAGGGCTTTTGTTTTGGGTGCTTTTAGCAATAAAGAACATCCTAGCTAACTGTTCCTGTCTCTCTGTGGGCTGTATGCAGTGTGTCACCCACAAAGAGAGCTGCGATTTAGTAAGTTCAATCACACAAATACAGTGGAAAGATATGCACCGGTCTAATGCAGTGTGCTGTCACACAAATGCAGTGGAAACATATGCACTGGTATAATATAGTGTGTTGTCACACAAATACAGTGGAAAGATATGCACTGGTCTAATACAGTGTGATGTCACACAAATACAGTGAAAAGATATGCACTGGTATAATACAGTGTGCTTGCGGACTACAAATGCCAGCTGAAACTGTGGGCTGTATCTATGCAGTGTCACCCACCAAGAAAGCTATGCTTTAGTAAGTTCAATCACACAATTACAGTGGAAAGATATGCACTGGTATAATGCAGTGTGCAGGTGGGCAGACTACAAATGCCAGCAGGCAACTGTGTGATGTTTCTATGCAGTGTCACCGACAAAGAGAGCTATGGTATAGTAAGTTAAAACACACAAACACAATGGAAAGATGTGCACTGGTGTAATACAGTGTGCTGCCGAACGGACTACAAATGCCAGCAGGCAACTGTGGGCTGTATCTATGCAGTGTCACCCACAAAGAGAGCTATGGTATAGTAAGTTAAATCACACAAATACAGTGGAAAAATATATACTGGTCTAACACAGTGTGCTGTCACACAAATACAGTGGAAAGATATGCACTGGTATAATACAGTGTGCTGGTGGGCAGACTACAAATGCCAGCAGGAAACTGTAGGTTGTATCTATGCAGTGTTACCCCAGAGAGAGCTATGGTATAGTAAGTTAAATCACACAAATACGTAAAAGATATGCACTGGCCTAATACATTGTGCTGTCACACAGATACAGTGGAAATATATGCACTGGTCTAATACAGTGTGCTGTCACATAAATACAGTGGAACAATATGCACTGGTCTAATACAGTGTGCTGGCACACAAATACCGTGGAAAGATATGCACTGGTATAATACAGTGTGCTGTCACATAAATACAGTGGAAATATATGCACTGGTCTAATACAGTGTGCTGTCACATAAATACAGTGGAAAGATATGCACTGGTATAATACAATGTGCTGTCACACAAATACAGTGGAAAGATATGCACTGGTCTAATACAGTGTGCTGGCGGGCGGACTACAAATGTCAGCAGGCTACTGTGGGTTGTATCTATCCAGTGTCACCCACAGAGAGAGCTATGGTATAGTAAGTTAAATCACACAAATACAGTGGATAGATATGCACTGGTATAATACAGTGTGCTGGGCCTGGGAGTAGGCACATTTATTGGCCTGATGAAAGGAGTTGGTCTCACGAAACGTGTTGCCTTGTGCTAAATAAACTATTTTCTTACCATACTATAAGTGGTGTCATGAATGAAGTAAGCCACCTCATTTTTGTTTTTAAGTTTTTTTAATTATTTTTTACATAATTGGGTACCTCTCCATCATGTGTCTTATTGTCTCCTGAGGTATAAAAAGAGTGAAGGTCCCTACCTGTACTTAATATATGCATGTTCAGGGCAGTTTCTACACTTAATAGCTCCCAAGTGGAGAGTGTAAAAATTCTCCCCCTTTCCCCATAGACTCAAGCATGCTGTTAGAAATGTGGTAACCAGAGGTACCACCAGTATTAGTCAGCCTCCTGTATTAGATAGCCAGATGTAGCCCCCCCCCTTCCCCATTTTAGGAAGCCAGATGTCCCTTTAGTATTGATACCCAGATGAAGCCCCCAGTCTAAGTACCCAGATGACCCGCCCCCTAGTATAGGCAGCCAGATGTCCCCTTGAATTGGTAGCTAGATGTACATCCCATTATAAGTGAACAGATGTAGCCCCCACTCCCCCGCTAGTGTTGGGCGAACACCTGGATGTTCGGGTTCGGGAAAGTTCGCCGAACATGGCCGCGATGTTCGGCATGTTCGGGCCGAACCCCGAACTCCCCGAACATCCCGCTTTTGGGGGCCCTATGGGGTCGCAGGCATAAGGGGGGAGCATGCCCCGATCGCGGGGGGGTCGGAAATTCCCCCCACCCCCTCCGCTAGCGCTCCCCCCTCTGCCCGCTTCCCCATACAAAAGTTTAAGGAAAGTACCGGTGGTAGTGGATGGCCTGGCAGTGGTACTGTGGAGTGAGGAGGAGGAGTCCGGAGAGTGACGCAATGAGGGAGGCCGGGCAGCAGGCGGTTCAGCGGTAGTACCCTTGTGGTACTTCCGCCCTTTCTCTGACCTCACGCCCGCTGCCCGGCCTCCCTCAACGCATCACTCTCCGGACTCCTCCTCCTCACTCCACAGTGCCACTGCCAGGCCATCCACTACCACCGGTAATTTCCTTAAACTTTTGTATGGGGAAGCGGGCAGAGGGGGGAGCGCTAGCGGAGGGGGTGGGGGGAATTTCCGACCCCCCCCCCCCGCGATCGGGGCATGCTCCCCCCTTATGCCTGCGACCCCATAAGGGGGCCGTATTCGGCCGTATTTGAGCCGTTCGGGCGAACGCGAACAGTTTGGCCGAACACCACCAGGTGTTCGGCCGAACTCGAACATCACCCGAACAGGGTGATGTTCTGCAGAACCCGAACAGTGGCGAACACTGTTCGCCCAACACTATCCCCGCCAGTATTGGCAGCTAGAGCCCAACATCTTGTTCATGTTCAAGAATCAGGACGTTACCTGGATCTTTAGCACCTGGAGCCCTGAGGAAGTGAGAGTGTGTTGTAATCTCCGCCAGTTTCTGTTATAAATCACCTTTTTGCTTCGACACCAGCAACTTCTTAGAGTTGCACCTCACACAATGTGAGCTGACTCGACTCTCCTCATAGCAAGCATTATAGGAGATAGAAATTCTTTAGGCTTCCAAGTTGTTTATTCAGTAAACAGATATACAGATACAGTTCGTTACATCTTAGCAAAGCAAATTCTTCTGTTTAAGTCCGTTGCGTTACAAGCTCTTGACTAACATTCCTCCTGAATGTTAGTCAGTTATCTTCTTTCTATACTACGTTACATCTTCTAGACTACCTATGTACAGCATACATCATATCAGAACAGAAATGGATTATATAAAGGTTTAAGCCAGCAGGGACAGGTAGCAAGACAGAAAGTGCTACTCCATACTCCGGCTGTGGGTTTTATATGAACCAGAAAGAGTTAAATGTGACCTCATCTGAGCCATCTATGATTGGTTCAGATCCCTTGTGATGTCAGGACACACCCCTACTCACTTAATATTTTATGAGCCTCCTTGCTCCAGTTGCAGGAATGTTATATAAATATGGCCTATGTTGATTGTTCCCGTAGACCATTTGTCTGGGGCAGTGTAGGCCTAAGACCTTGGACTAGGAACATCTTCTCAGCATCTGCTTGTATCATCTGCTTCAAGCAGACACTGAGATGCTTCTGCCTGCATCACAAAAAACTCTATTTAAAGGAATACTCTGCGGAACAAGCCTTTTACCTAAAACTCAGTCCAGATAACTGATGCCTACTTAAATTATAACAATCCCCCTTAAAATGGCTTGATCCGCAGATCCCAGCTTCTGAACCCAGCAGTACCTGGTTTCTTTTCTGTATGTTTCACTTTTCGATGCTCGTGCTCACACACCTTCTCTGCTCTAGGTGGTTATCCCGGGGAGAGAGGGCACTACCTCTTGGTCCTCCTGTAACCAGGTTCTCTGGGGATGCCTTACTTCTAAGTCCCTCTACACCACATTCTCAGCATTTGCATCACTTGCGTATCACTTACAAACTTGCATGATCACAGAAAAGTGAAACTTGTTTGGTTGTTAAGCATTAGAGCAGTGCCCGGTGTCTTCTAAAAGAACGCCTTTATACAATCAGCTCCATCATAGGTACTGCTACGCCTATACCCATAACCCTGTATACCCCTTAATTTGGAAATATTGGTTCATGAGATTGATTATGAGGCACCAATCTCTTGACCAGGTTAATTTGTTTTGCGTAATTTAACACACAACCTCACCTCACCTGTATCATGATGCCCAAAGTTGTCATCCCCATCCCGACGACCAGTGGGTGTAGGAAGAAATTTTGAACTGCAGAGGCCCAGTCCGAGTGTCCCTGGAACATCGCCAGAAACCTTTTCCACCAGGTCAGACTGGAACTCACCTGCTTATATTTGTGTTCTACCTCGTTAAGATCACCTTGATCATGGTGAAATCTTACCTCTAACTTAGTGTTCTGTTTGTTCAACCGTTGTAACAAAGTGTGGTCGTCTTGGGTCAAACCCTGTTCCCCTTTGCCCCATGTTGTGTTATCTTTCAGGACGGGAACTTCCCGTGGGATCTCTGCTCACACAATATGTTCCCCTTGAAAGATCCCCCTTATTGGAACAATTATGAAAATGTACCTTGAATGTGTCAATAGACATTATGTTAAGAAAACAAACCTTTCCTTCAGCCACCGGAACTATCGGTTTTGCTTCAGGGCGGATCTTTTGAATGGTAGCCTTGTATTCTGTGTTATTGAGCCAGCAGGCTTCTTCACTAAATTTGACTTGCCCTGGCAAACACAGGTACCTCTGTGAGAATTGCCCGCATGAGGACAACTCTCCTTGTTTCACCTCTCCGTCTAGATCCAAAAAATGTTGACCTCTCAGGTCATGGGGTAAGACATGTGTTGAGGTGGGAACTAAGGAAGTGGCGGTGCATAAAGAAGTGTTGCACCCTTTCCATTTGTTCACCCAAAAATCTCGAAGCTTCCATGCAAAAGATCCTTCAGAAAAATCGATAAACCTCTCCTTGTCCAATCTCAGTTGTACAGGATCTTTTAGCATCTTCCTGACAAAATATGTCTCCAACTGTCCTGATTGGACCTCTTCCCCCCTTATGTCCTGAGGCAAAATATGTACCTGAGGTCGGGAAGACTGTACTCTCTGCAATCTTTCAATTAAGAGTACTTCTTCACTTACCCAACTATCATGAGGATAAGCTGCTGCATATGGACTGTGTAATATTGTCCCCTGTTGTGACTCGTGTAGTGAGAATGGGGTTCCCTGTGTTGGCTTTCCCTCCCTCGGGATCGTTTTCCCCACCCTCTTTGTCACCTGGAAATGTGGCTTGATCTTGATTTTTACTTCTTGTTTCGAGAACCACAAACCCTCGGCTTTCCAGCCTTTAAGTGTGTATAGTTGTTTCAGAGACACTCTCTGTTGGTAGTTCCAGAGTGTGATGTTGTCCCCTGCGTCTCTCCTGTAGGCGAAGTGACGCTTACTGCTCGTTCCCCCTCCAATCTGGAACCATCTCACTCTGGATAACCAAGACAAGGTACCCCTGAATCACACACTCCACCTTTTGCATGTACCCATTGTATTGCAATGTACCTTTTAACAAAACTTTGGATTGGTGCCTCGATTCTGGGAGTGTGACATTCTAGAGCAAATTTACACTGCCGTTCAATTCAAACTTCCAGCACACCTGACCCTTCAGACCTTTCACCAACATTGTGCCATGAAATTTGTTTCCACCTGGCACAAGTGCTCTTTTCCTCCATCCCTGCTTGATCCATCTGTGCCAATCAGAGGGAGGTGGGAAAGGATCAGTACCTTTGTCTCCAAACATTAACATGCTTGGGCCTTGTGTCCTCATTAACCCCTTATTGTTCATGAGAATGTCCTCTCCTTGGTCTCCTAGGATGGAATGGCAGCCTAGGATCACGACCAGCACGGTATTCTTCATTATAAAAGCACCTCCTTGGGAAAGAAAAACATTAGCAATTTGCATCATGCTTTGCTCAGTCAGTTTTTTTAGTCTCTTTCCAATCTCAGAAATCTCATTTTTCAGTCTCTTTCCGATCTCAGAAATCTTGTTTTTCTCTAAACTCGGATTGGCATCTGGAACTTTTTGCTTATCCGACTGACATCTCCATCTTTGCTACCAGCACTGCAGCTGTCTCGATTCCATATTGCCAAACTCCTGAAATCGAAATACAAACAAATCAATTCTTATTAATGATTTGGGTTTTGCCCTACGGCTTGTACTCTGTACACTTTAAATTGATCAATATATATACCGTAATTGATCTTGTTGCTTTATGGTTCTCATGAACTCTGTTTGCTCTTTTTGGTAGACTGAAGCTAAACTCCTCTTCCCTACCTAAGTACTATCTTAAGTACTTACCTGTTTAAAATATGCTGCCGCAGACTTCACCTTTGGAAGCTCTCACCTCATTGCAAACTCTCCTCACATCCCCCCTTCTGTACACACACGGCCGTCGTATGCACAGATTACGGATGCCACACACCTGTTGCTGCTTTGCAGGTGAGCCTGCAATGCCCCTACTCATTTTCGCATTGACTTACCTAGAACTTCATAGATCGCAGCCCTCTTTGCTCGACGTCCTGTTTAGTGTACCCTCTGTCCAATGCTTGCCGTGCTACTACCTCCAGACTACAAAAAAAATGTCTGTCTCCCTGTAGGAAGGAGCACTTTGCACTTAAAGTACACAGGGTGCAGGGCTAAGCATTCCAGCGTCATATGCCTGGATGCAGATCCCTGAATGCCCACTTGGTAGGTAGTCATATGGCAAACACTGTACTGATACACTGTCACTCTGTGTAAATGGCAATTCCTTCATCTTTATAATTGCCCAACGAACTGCTGTCAGTTCTGTTCTTTGTGCTACACTTGGTAGGAGCTGGAAAAAAAATTGACCAATCAGTGGACGTGAAAACGCACAAACAGCCCCAGCCCAGCATTGACCTCTTCGTCAAGCTCTGGCCCTGTCCACGACAAAAAACGGAAAAAACTTTACCGCTCTGCAGCCGCTGTGACGGATACCTGGATTGGTCAACTCCCTTTTTTTATTTTTTTTCCAACTCCGGCACCCCCTGATGCACTGTCCCCCCTTTTAGTCTCTTGGGAACTCATGCTGCACCACCCGTTAAGGTGCCTCACTTAAAGGAATAATCCCATAAGCAACCCAGTACAGATACTTCCCCCTGATCCACTCTTGGAAATCACTCCCTGGGAAATATCTGACTTCTAGGTGTCTCCATGCCCCTGGCTGGTAAACACTTCCTATCCGTGACCATGCAACTTGCTTGGCTCACGTATGCGGACACTCTCTGTGCCCAGACTTCTTTTGAGGAAATCATCTGGAAGCCGAGATACTCAGTGGAATCTCTCTGTCCCCACTCTGGACCCCCCCCCCCCACCAGCTGCTTCCATGCATGGCGCCGTGTGCACAGCTGTGATGTGGGACGTGGGATCCCCCCAGCACATCCTCCCCCCTGCCATTGGGGCGTGCCTATCAGTGGGCACTACCCACCCCCTCCCCTCCTAATACATCATGAAGGTGGGAGTGGTTTTCTCAGAATTACGACTTCATGTTGAGTCATGGCATGCCAGCCAAGATGGCTGCTATGTAATCCCCCATACCAACCTATCAGTCCTATACACTTATAGAAAAAAAAAGATACATGCATACTATACATTTCAGCATATATAGACATTTCAGCATATATAAACTCTCGGATGCCTGCAAAGAAACGACATACAAGACAAATAGCACAGCAGTTTGTGAAGTTTCCTAGCTCCTCCTCAGAAAAAAACCGCAAATCATCTTGCACTCAACGCCGTGCACTCAAACCTACGCTCTGCGATCCGTGAATATATAAAAAAACACATGACACTGAACTGAAACCAGCTCTACTAGAAGTCCTGTACAGCTCTCTAAACTCTGCTGTCCACTGACAACTAACTAGCCTCGCAGCCCAGAAACATAACAAAAACACACAAACAATTAATACAGCCGGCACTAACTATTCAGTACTTTTTATGTTGCTGCTCTAGCTTCTCTCTACCCAGTCTCTCTCTCTCTCTCTCTCCCCCATCCACTACTTGTAGACTGCCACCCCCCTTTGCTGCGGGCGCTCTACACTAGACTGAAACACCGCTGGCATCACCCCAAGCTCTCCTAACACACTGCGTAGACTGTAGCAGAATTTTTCTTGTGAAGAGAGAGAGAGAAATACAAGGAGAAAAAAAAACCTCGCGGATAACACAGTTAACATCTGTCCAGCGAAAAAAACATGCCTGTGTATAGACAAACGTGTATATACCCCCTATTTCAGCTGGCCCGTAACATGCAACACAGGAACATTAAAGCACAAAAAATATTCCCCTCCCCCCCCCTACCCTTTCGGGGGAAAGAATCCTCACCTGCACATTAAAGCACAGAAACTATGACCAAATCACATGTACGCTGCCCACACTGGCGCTGAACAGCTACTGTCAGCCCTGCCAGCCCCTCCTCCCCCTCCCGTACAACCCCACGGGAGGGAGAAAAGAGTCCGCAGCTGCACATAACACACAGAATGCATTATCATATTACTGTATATAACCACAAGACAGACACTGCTGTCTAACAAAAAAAACAAAACTTTTATACTTGCCAATTTATACAGACTCTCACGATTCCCAGTTTGATCAGCTCCGGCAAGTTTCTCCCACGAGCCTGTGGACCTCGGTGAGCGTTTACTGAGCGTCTGCCTGCTCAGTGGATTCCCCTCCCCCTGACGATAACTTGCCTGCAAACGTTTGCCTGGGTGCCTCACCACGGAATCCTGTTCGGCGGTGGGTACATCACAACCCAAATAAAACAGGTCCACTACTCGCTGCTGATTATTTACTTGAACTGCAGCCAACTAGTCATACACAGAGTCCACTTGGAAACTTTTGGTCCCAGAGCCTTCTGTCATGCTGCCCCTACGTTTTGGAACTCCTTACCTCAACAGATCAGGACAGCTCCATCCCTGGACGTGTTTAAATCCAGACTGAAAACTTTCACAGCTTTGCGCACACTTCTCCCCAACCCTTCTTTCTGCTAAACAAGGGCTGTGCACTTTTCAAGTCAGATGTTGATGAGTGAAATCACAAGGGGGAGGGGGGGGGGCAATGACTTTCTCTACCCGCTGGTGGCATGTCTCCATTGGAGTGCAGTGTTTACAGCAGTGCATGCTTCTTATCATATGATATCAACACTATGTGTGACCTATAATTTATATTTATATGGTGGCCCCACTGTCCTCCTCCTGGATTATCTGGCCTGTGTGTACTTTTCAATATTTAGAGGAGAGGACTGGGCTGGGAGAGCATGCTCTATATTGTATACCTTTCTTGTGGTCTCTATATGTTTTTAGGGGCGTGCGGCACGTGCAGCCACCCTGAGCGCTGAGTGAGGGGGAGAGTGCTGTGATGGAGGGGGGAGCCATGGCTGTGAGGAGGGCAGCCCGACCTCTCCCTCCCTTCCTCTCCCTGGGGCCACCCTCCATGCTCCCCCCTCTATGCAGAGTAATGCGCAGGGAAGCGAGGAAAAGAGCAGAGGAACTCACCTTCCTTTGTTCCGATCGCCGCTCACTTGCTAAACAGGAAGTAAAGTGTGTATCTCCAGCTATGCAGAAGAGACCAGCGGCAAGTGAGCGGCGATCGGAACAAAGGAAGGTGAGTTCCTCTGCTCTTTTCCTCGCTTCCCTGCGCATTACTCTGCATAGAGGGGGGAGCACGAAGGGCATCCCCGGGGAGAGGAAGGGAGGAAAGGGTCGGGACACCCTACCCATGGCTGACGCCCCCCTCCATTTTATGAGGCACCTACCTATCTCACCTATACTGGGGGACCTACCTATCTCACCTATACTGAGGGAATCTATCTATCTCACCTACATGGGGGGGCCTACCTATCTCACCTATACTGAGGGAATCTATCTATCTCACCTATACTGGGGCACCTACCTATCTCACCTATACTGGGGGGACCTACCTATCTCACCTATACTGGAGGCACCTACTTATCTCACCTATACTGGGGGACCTACCTATCTCACCTATACTGGGGGCATCTATCTATCTCACCTATACTGGGGACATCTATCTATCTCACCTATACTGAGGGAATCTATCTATCTCACCTACATGGGGGGGACCTACCTATCTCACCTACACTGGGGGCATCTATCAATCTCACCTATACTGGGGCACCTACCTATCTCACCTATACTGGGGGCATCTATCTATCTCACCTATACGGGGGGACCTACCTATCTCACCTATACTGGGGGCACCTACTTATCTCACCTATACTGGGGGACCTACCTATCTCACCCATACTGGGGCATCTATCTATCTCACCTATACTGGGCACATCTATCTATCTCACCTATACTGGGGGCATCTATCAATCTCACCTATACTGGGGCACCTACCTATCTCACCTATACTGGGGGCATCTATCTATCTCACCTATACGGGGGGACCTACCTATCTCACCTGTACTGGGGGCACCTACTTATCTCACCTATACTGGGGGACCTACCTATCTCACCCATACTGGGGGCATCTATCTATCTCACCTATACTGGGGACATCTATCTATCTCACCTATACTGGGGACATCTATCTATCTCACCTATACTGGGGACATCTATCTATCTCACCTATATGGGGAGAACCTATGTATCTCACCTATATTTGGGGCATCTATCTATCTCACCTATACTGGGGGCACCTACCTAGCTAACCTATAGTGTGGGCACCTACCTACCTAACCTATATTGGGACAACTGTACTGGCCTCCTATAATGGAGACACCTACCTGGCTAACCTATACTGTGGGGCAATTATACTAGTTACCTATACTGGGGCACCTATGCCTGGCTACCTATACTGGGGGGGCCTATAGCTGGTTACCTATACTGAAAGCAACTAGACCTGGCTAACTTATACTGCAGGCACCTATACCTGGCTCCAGGGGGGCACAATTTTGACACTCCATCCTGAGTGCAATTTAGCCTAAAAACTGCCCTGTATGGGACGCTACTTCCAGCGATGGCAGGAAGTTGTATTATTATTATTAACTAGCTGGACGCCCGGCATTGCCCGGGTATATATTTCGCTGGTGTTGGCCCCGCCCACTTTCCCTAACCCTAACACACAATTACTTAATAACTTAATGACCAAGTTTGTGAGCTTTGCGGTCTTTGGCATCAATAATTTGCATTGAAATAAAATAAATCTGATTGGCTGTGGCTCCACCCCTTTTCTGAATTTGAACCCCAATCACTCAATGGCCAAGTGTACCAGGTACAGGTGATTAACAGTGCAAAAAGCTTGTGCCATTAACAGTGCAAGAAAGGCAGCAATTAAATATTCCCCTTAAAAATTAATAGGTAGATTTTAATTGGCTTTTGTAGGCTCCACCCACCTTTCTGAATATTAATCCCAGTCACCCAGTGACCAACTGTGCAAAGTTTGAGAACCCTACCATTAACAGTGTAAGAATGGCTGCAGTTTACATTTTCCCAATGAAATTTGTATTTTTCTCCACCCACTGATTTCCTGACATTGTTTGGGTATGTATTTGGCTGGTGTTGGCTCCGCCTACTTTTTCTAACCCTAACACACAATTACTCAATGACCAAGTTTGTGCGCTTTGCGGTCTTTGGCATCAATAATTTGCATTGAGATTAAACAAATCTGATTGGCTGTTTGTGGCTCCACCCCTTTGTCTAAATTTGAACCCCAGTCACCCAATGACCAACTGTACCAGGTTTAAGGCTTTTGCCATTAACAGTGCAAGAATGGCAGCAATTACATATTCCCCTTGAAAATCAATAGGTGCATTTTGTTTAGCTTTTGTAGGCTCCACCCACTTTTCAGAATATTAATCTCAGTCACCCAGTGACCAATTGTGCAAAGTTTGAGAACCCTACCATTAACAGTGTAAGAATGGCTGCAGTTTACTTTTTCTCAGTGAAATTTGTATTTGTCTCTGCCCACTGATGACCTGGTATTGCCTAATTATGTATTTGGCTGGTGTTGGCTGCGCCCACTTTTCCTAACCCTAACACACAATTACTCAATGACCAAGTTTGTGAGCTTTGCAGTTTTTGGCATCAATGACCTGCGTTAAAATGAAACAAATAAGATTGGCTGTTTTTGGCTCCACCCCCTTTTATCAATTCAAACCCAAGTCACCCAATGATCAACTGTACCAGGTTTGAGGCTTGTGCCACTAACAGTGCAAGAATGGCAGCAATGAAATATTCCCATGAAAAATCAATAGGTAATTTTTGATTGGCTTTTGTAGGCTCCACCCACATTTCTGAATATTAATCCCAGTCACCCAGTTATTAACTGTGCAAAGTTTGAGAACCCTACAATTAACAGTGTAAGAATGGCTGCAGTTTACATTTTCCCAGTAAAATTTGTATTTGTCTCCGCCCACTTATGACCCCATGTTGCCCGCTTATGTATTTGGCTGGTGTTGGCTGTGCCCACTTTTCTAATCCTCACACACAATTAATCAATTACTCAATTACCAAGTTTGTGAGCTTTGCAGTGTTTGGCATCAATAATTTGCACTGGAATGAAACAAATCTAATTGGCTGTTTGTGGCTCCACCCCCTTTCTGAAATTGAACCCCAGTCACCCAATGATCAACTGTACCAGGTTTGAGGCTTTTGCCATTAACAGTGCAAGAATTGCAGCAATTACATATTCCCTTTAAAAATCAATAGGTGAATTTTGATTGGCTTTTATAGGCTCCACCCACCTTTCTGAATATTAATCCCAGTCACCCAGTGACCAACTGTGCAAAGTTTGAGAACTCTCCCATTAACAGTGTAAGAAAGGCTGCAGTTTACATTTTCCAGTGAAGTTTGTATTTGTCTCCGCCCCCTTTTTGGTTATGGGGATAAAAAGTATCCTATATGTTATTCCAGGTAATGTACTATGTGTGTGCCAAATTTCATTCAAATCCGTTCAGCCATTTTTGCGTGATCAAGTAACAAACATCCAAACATCCAAACATCCAAACATCCGAACTTTCCCATTTATTATATTAGTAGGATAATAATAATAATAATAATAATAACAATAATAATCTTCACATATAATAAATAAGAAGAAGAATACTCACCCAGGTTACCTGTTGCTTTCCTCTGTTTCCCCCAAACTCACGTATCATCAGACAGTATCTATACAGAGCGGCAGCCACAGCAAATACTGCAATGTAGGCACAGAACAGCTCAGCACCTAATCCATAATATGTTCTATCATCTGTCTCCAAACACAGCACTACAGAACAGTCGGGGGTTAGTTTGCTTAGTTTTTGTAGATTGAATCTGCTGATGACTAAGAGAAAGAAATCATCTTCCAGACATCTCAGGTATTTTGTATTAGTCCAGGAATCATGTAGAATAACTGTTGTGTTCTCCTCACCAGTAACACAGCCTGCAAAACAATTCAGAGAGTATATTGTGAGCGGGACACACGTGGCTGCAATTTCACAGGGGAATTCATAGATGATGATGATGGTAATGATTGATTTTATTATTAACCAGCTGATGACACGGCATTGCCCAGGTATGCATTTGGCTAGTATTGGCTCACTTTTTCTAACCTTACCACACAAACAATCAGTGTCCAAAATTGTGAGCTTTGGGGTCTTTGGCATCAATAATTTGTATATTCCCATATAAATTAAACAAATCAGATTGGCTGTTTGTGGCTCCACCCCTCTCCAGCATTTGAACCCCAGTCACCCAATGACCAACTGTAGCAGGTCTGAGGCATCTGCTATTACTAGTGTAAAAATTTCAGCAATTTAAATTATCCCCTTGAAAATCAACAGGTGAATTTTGATTGGCTATTATAGGATCCACCCACATCCCTGAATATTAATCTCAGTCACCCAGTGACCAACTGTGCAACGTTTGAGAACCCTACCATTAACAGTGCTGTTTATATTTTCCCATATAAAAAATGTAGTTGTTGGCGCCGCACAGTTTTTGTAACCTTGACACACAGTCACTCAGTTACCAAGTTTGTGAGCTTTTGGGTTCCTTGGATCAAAATTGTGTGTATGGAAGCATTTTATCCAGCAAATAAATCTGATTGGCTGTTTGTGGCTCTGCCCCTTTAGTGATTTTGAACTCCCGTTGTGAGGACATTTTGGGGTGAGGATGATATGTACGGTAATATGCAGAATATAGCCGCCGTATGGTATCGCACAGAAGCGTATTTTTCATTTTTCGGGCTTTATCACAGGGGTATATCAGCCAGTCTGGCTTTGAAGGTAGTGGCAGTGAGCTTCATGGACACTGGTAATGTAATTCTGTATGTAGATGTACATTACCTCTGCCCTCATTGTCCAGCAGGGGAAGAGGTGTCTACTGCTAATTAGCTGCCAATTGAGGAAGAATAGGCTGGTCGACATGGCTTTTGAACTCCGGAGTCAGCCATTGTCCCATTATACAAAGCAAGACTACCAGAGTCTTGGGGACAGGGGAAGCTGACACAGGAAGGTTTGAAACTTACATGCCAGTGGGCTGGAAGGGGTTTTGAAATCTATGTAGACTTTAAAAACTGAAACAGGAAAGCTTTGATATGCTAGGAAATAATGTTGAGGAAGCCTTAATCAAGTTTTCACCTGGAGTAGAGAAGCCTTTTGATGTCTGTTGGGATACAATCTTGCTTGTTGAAATCTGCAACCTTCAAAAAGCTAAAACAGGAACCCTTTGAAGTTTGCATTCACAGGGAGGATGTGACAAGTGGCTCGGCAGACCGTGATGTCACAAACGGGGAAATTGCGTTAGTTAGTAAGGACGCTAAGGGCTGCCCGACTACTGGTCGAAGCGGTGTTCTCCCGCCAATGACATTCAAACAACGCTGATAACGTTTATTTTTCCCTGTTTATTTCGGTAAGCAATAGCCTTGTGTGTAACTTTGTAACTTTTATCCTTGTAATTTTTACTGTTTTTGTAAATCTTTTGTATATATTATTTTCTGCATTGTTCTACCTTTTTCCTGGAATATTAAATTGTTATTTAATAAGCTTGACTTCTGCTGTACTAAACTAACACTCATAGCCTAGAAGAGACTGACGTGTAACTGTGTATAAGTCCATGCCGGATTGTATGTTTGAGCAACGCTACCGTATGAGATTGTAATTGCATTGTGTGTATGGGGCACTTTTGCGCTCGACAGCAGAGGGGCTAACAGTATCGTTCGGAACGACTGTTAGTGGTTTTGCTGCACGACAGTGTAACTTGCCTTACAAGTCAGTGCCTGTTTGTGCTGTGTTACTGTACAACTGTACTGTGTGTGTGTGCATGGCGTTCCCATATTCGGCCTAAAGCGCAAAGCTGACCCGAATACGAAAACACGGATTGCGCTCTGAGCCCTCGACAGCCGAGTGGACGTGTCTAGCGACAGCTAGTGGTGGCAGTGAGAAGTGTTCTGAGGGGTCCCAGCCTTGTTTTAGCTTGACTAAGGCTGCTTCCCCTCTCGATCTGGTCAAACCCGCAGCCGGGAACCATGTACGCAGGCGTGCCATGGATCGGTTACTGACATAATTGGATGGCAGCGGTGGGATCGTTTGGTACATTAGTATGCAGTTTAGCTCACTATTCTGAGTACTAAAGGCTGGAAGCTTGCTAGAAGCTACTAGCCTACAGAAGTCTACTCAGTGCAGAATTTATATACTTTTTTTCGACAGACCGTGATGTCACAAATGGGGAAATTGCGTTAGTTTTGGGGAGGGAACATTCAATGTCCCAGGCCCCAAATGGGCCTATAAGAACCTGCACAGGTCCTTCGCAACTCGTAGCTCTCTAGAGATAGCAAGGATGCTACGGGCAGCCCAACTACTGGTCGAAGCGGTGTTCTCCCGCCAATGACGTTCAAACATCGCTGATAACGTTTATTTTTCCCTGTTTATTTCGGTAAGCAAATAGCCTAGTGTGTAACTTTGTAACTTTTATCCTTGTAATTTTTACTGTTTTTGTAAATCTTTTGTATATATTATTTTCTGCATTGTTCTACCTTTTTCCTGGAATATTAAATTGTTATTTAATAAGCTTGACTTCTGCTGTACTAAACTAACACTCATAGGGCTTGATTTACAAAGCGGTGCAAAGTGTTTGCACGCTGGTGAAAAGGCCCTTATCACGCCTAAACTCACTTTAGGCATGATAAGAAGAAACTCGCGCAAAGCTCCCATTAAGCCCTATGGGACTTTGGTACGCGCGGTAACTTCGCGCGAAGAGCAGGAAAAAGCGGTGATAACTCAGTGGTGAAAAGGTCATCACGCCTAAAGTCTTTTAGGCGTGATAACTGGGTTATCACCGCTTTGTGAATCAAGCCCATAGCCTAGAAGAGACTGACGTGTAACTGTGTATAAGTCCATGCCGGATTGTATGTTTGAGCAACGCTACCGTATGAGATTGTAATTGCATTGTGTGTATGGGGCACTTTTGCGCTCGACAGCAGAGTGGCTAACAGTATTGTTCTGAACGACTGTTAGTGGTTTTGCTGCACGACAGTGTAACTTGCCTTCAGGGCCGTTTTTTGCACCGTGCGGGACGGGCGACCGCACTGAGCGCAGCTTGGGAGGTGGAGGAAGGGGGGCGCATGCAGGAGAAGAGATGCTGAGACGGTGATGCGCGTTGCAGGCAAACAAAAGTACGCCAGCGCGATCACCGTCCTTCCAGTTCCCACACTCCTCCTGGGCGTCCTGCGGCTTTCTACCTCCGTTGTGACGTCAAGTACATCACATGATGATGACGCTTGATGTCTGCGTTCAGTCTGAGCGCGGCGCCGATGACTCCTGGGTCTCTCCTGGCTCCTGGCTCTCTTCCCGCTGCACGCCTGTCAGTCTGTGTTCCCCTGCCAGGCGACCCCTGCGTGTGCTTTCCCCCCTGGATGGGCGCTTCTTCGGCTGGTGGTCACAGTAAGTAGAATGCTCTCTACTTGTGACCTGCCGGCTGTCACCGGGCTCGGGCTGTCCTGACTGGCTCTGTCCTTTGATTCGCCCAGGGGAGAGGAGAGGGAGGGGGTCAGGTCGCAGGGGGTGTCTAGGATGGCTGCCACAATTACTTTTTTTTTGGGGGGTGGGGGTCTCTCTGGCTGAGGGGGTGTTGGAGGATCTGTGCCACTTGGGGGGGGGGGCTCTCTAGCTATGGGAGGCATGTTGGCCTATCAGTGCCTTTGTAACCTGCACTACCACCCGAGACCCCTCAGCCAGAGACCCCCACTCAGTGGTGGTTACAGACAGTGGCTCTGACAGGCCAACCCCCCCCCCCCCCCCATAGCTAGAGAGCCCCCCCTTCAAGTGACACTTGCAGGTCCTCCAACACCCCCTCAGCCAGAGAGCCCCACTAGGTGCAGGTCACAATGGCACTGTGACTGGCAGGCCCCCAAGCCAGAGTTGAAATACCATACACCACCTATACTGGGAAGGGGTGGGGGGGTGATGGGGTTCTCTGGCTGAGAGGTTTCTGAGGCAATGGAGCAATTTTGTGGTACTTGGATTCAAAATGGGGGGAGGGAGCAATACAAAAGGGTCATTATTTTACAGGAGCTGTAATTTTTTTAAATGGGTGCAAAGGAAACATCAGGCATTTAAAAAAATAGATCTATTTATCTGGTGCTTCCTCCAGCCCCTGGCAGCCTATGTGTCCCTCGCCGCAGCTCTGCTCCCAGCCAGTGTCCTGGGGTTCCCCCCCCCTTTCAGCATCGGTGGCGCCTGCACAAGTGCGCAGCTCCAAAAGTATGCACCTGCACAGAATGCTCCCAGCTATGGGAGCATGACCGCGAGCAATGTGGACGCGTGCAGGCACTGAAGCCGCCAACATTGTCAGGTCGGTGGTTGCTACGGAGGGGACATCGGGAGTGGAGCTGTGGCAAGGGACACATAGGCTGCCGGGGACTGGAGGAAGCCCCAGGTAAGTAATATTTTTGTTATTTTTTATCGCCTGATGTTTACTTTTAAGGATACATGAGGTGAAAAAAAAAATTAAACGTTTTGGCATGGGCACATATAGGGGCAGAGTCATTGTTAACGCGTGAGTTAAATATTCTTACATGCGCCAGTGAAGTTGCGTCACGTGACCTATTTATCCCTCGGGTATTTATATAGCAGTGACATCTTCTGCAGCACTGTACAGAGTACATAGTCAGGTCACTGACTGTCCTCAGAGGAGATCACAATCTAATCCTACCATAGTCATAGTCTAATGTCCTACCATATTATTATTATTATTATGTATTTATATAGCAGTGACATCTTCTGCAGCACTTTACAGAGTACATAGTCATGTCACTGACTGTCCTCAGAGGAGCTCACAATCTAACCTCTGCCATAGTTTTGTCTATGTATGTATCGTGAACTGTTTGTATTGTAGTATGGGGACAATTTTAGGAGGAAGCCAATTAACTTATCTGTATGTTTTTGAGATATGGGTGGAAACTGTAGTGCCCAGAGGAAACCCACCCAGACACAGGGAGAATATACAAACTCTGTACAAATAAGGCCCTGTCTGAGATTTGAACCAGGGACCCAGTGCTGCAAGGCGAGAGAGCTAACCACAATGCCACCATGATGCCCCCGGTAGTACTCTACTCTGCATATGCACTCCCCGCAGAATTGATGTGCACATTGATTAATGTCTTTCACCTGTAAACCTGGTTCAGATTGTACATGAAGAATCCTCATTCTCCTGCAGAGTACCTGCACATCACTCTTACATGTACTCACAGTTACATTGCCTAGGGCCTGATCCATGTTCAGATTGTGCATGAAGAATGTGTAATAGAGGAAGAATCTCATTGCCCTGCAGAGTACCTGCACATCATTCTTACATGTACCCACAGTCACATTGCCTAGGGCCTGATCCATGTTCAGATTGTGACTGAAGAATGTGTAATGGGGGAGGGGGGGGGGGCGCATTTTTTGAAACTCGCCCTGGGAGAAATTTAACCTAGAAACTGCACTGCTTGCCTTACAAGTCAGTGCCTGATTGTGCTGTGCTACTGTACAACTGTACTGTGTGTGTGTGCGTGGTGCGTGGTGTTCCCGTATTCGGCCTAAAGCGCAGAGCTGACCCAAATACGAAAACGCGGATTGCGCGCTGAGCCCTCGACAGCCGAGTGGACGTGTCTAGCGACAGCTAGTGGTGGCAGTGAGAAGTGTTCTGAGGGGTCCCAGCCTTGTTTTAGCTTGACTAAGGCTGCTTCCCCTCTCGATCTGGTCAAACCCGCAGTCGGGAACCATGTACGCAGGTGTGCCGCAGGCTGGTTCCTGACACCCGTCACCAAATGACCGACTGTAGCAGGTTTGAGGCCTCTGCTATTAACAGTGTATAACAGCAGTTTCAATATTCCCCTTGAAAATCAATAGGTGCATTTTGATTGGCAGTTTTAGGCTCCACCTACTTTTCTGAATATTTTCCCAGTCACCCAGTGACCAACTGTGCAAAGATTGAGAACCCTACCACTAACAGTGTAAGAATGGCTGCAGTTTATATTTTCCCATGTAAAAAGTTAGTTGTTTTTGTTTCCGCTGACTATTTCTAACCTTGACATACAGTCACTCAAGTTTATGAGCTTTGGGGTCTTTGGCATTAATAAGCTGCTTTTCCCATTGGAATTAAACATATCATGTTTGTGGCCCGCCCACGTTTCAGAATTTAAACCCCAGTCTCCCAGTAAAGAATGGCTGAAGTTTATATTTTCCCATTTTGACTGTGCCTGTGAGGCAGGTAACATCTCTCTGCTCACTCTCCCTTCTGGAGACCAGCATCATCTTCAGCACAAACCATCATCTGCAGCACAAGAACCATCATCTGCAGCACAGACCAAGTACGATGGCGGCGCGCACAAACACAGCGGCTTCATGCTACCCACATTGGTGCTCTCTTCTATTAATTTTCTTCCTACTGACCAGTGTTGCTCGGATACCTCATTATCCTATTCGAGTTTGGTCAAATTCGGATAGTAAACTATCCGAATTCACTCGAAGTTCAATATCCGATTTAATCGAATATCCGATTCAACCTCGGATATCCGACGTCACTATCCGAGTCTGTATTCGAGTAAAATATCCGAGCTGGCCTTAAATAGCGTTTAAAACTAGTATTGGAGGTCAATGATGCATGAAACCACCTTTTTTATGAAGAAAAACATCAAGTGATTATGTGGTGATGTAGTAGTTATAAAAAAGGTATCAAAAATAGTAAATTAACTTCATGAAAAGTGTTTGCATGAAAAGGTGTGTCCAAAATGGTTGTTGTAACAGTCTTCATTTACGTCGTCTTCATCTTCTTCTTCTTCTTCTTCTTCTTCTTCTTCTTCTTCTTCTTCTTCTTCTTCTTCTTCTTCTTCTTCTTCTTCTTCTATATCTTCTATATCTCTTATATCTTCTTCTATATCTTCTATATCTTCTTCTTCTTCTATATCTTCTTCTATATCTTCTATATCTTCTTCTTCTTCTATATCTTCTATATCTTCTTCTCCTTCTATATCTTCTTCTTCTTCTATATCTTCTTCTATATCTTCTATATCTTCTTCTTCTTCTATATCTTCTATATCTTCTTCTCCTTCTATATCTTCTTCTTCTTCTATATCTTCTTCTATATCTTCTATATCTTCTTCTTCTTCTATATCTTCTATATCTTCTTCTATATCTTCTATATCTTCTTCTATATCTCTTATATCTTCTTCCTCTTCTATATCTTCTATATCTTCTATATCTTCTTCTATATCTTCTATATCTTCTTCTATATATTCTATATCTTCTTCTATATCTTCTATGTCTCTTATATCTTCCTCTATATCTTCTATATCTTCTATATCTTCTTCTTCTTCTATATCTTCTATATCTTCTTCTATATCTTCTTCTTCTTCTTCTATATCTTCTATATCTCTTATATCTTCTTCTATATCTTCTATATCTTCTTCTTCTTCTTCTATATCTTCTTCTTCTTCTTCTTCTTCTATATCTTCTATATCTTCTTCTTCTACTTCTATATCTTCTATATCTTCTTCTATATCTTCTTCTTCTTCTATATCTTCTTCTTCTATATCTTCTTCTTCTTCTTCTTCTTCGTCTTCTTCTTCTTCTTCTTCTTCTTCTTCTTCTTCTTCTTCTTCTTCTTCTTCTTCTTTTTCTATATCTTCTATATCTTCCTCTATATCTTCTATATCTTCTTCTTCTTCTATATCTTCTATATCTTCTTCTATATCTTCTTCTTCTTCTATATCTTCTTCTCCTCCTTCTCCTTCTCCTCCTCCTCCTCCTCCTCCTCCTCCTCCTCCTCCTCCTCCTCCTCCTCCTTCTTCTTCTTCTTCTTCTTCTTCTCTATCATTTTATTATGTGTCTTGGTTTTCCTTTCTTTTGTAATATTTTTTTTTTTACTTCATTTGTGGAAATATTTTAATAACACCATAGTTATATTTGTGTTGATGGCATAATAGGTAGGTAGTGGCACATTGCAAGCCACAGCGCCTTTTTCTGTGTACCCTGGTGGTGGTAAAACACAGACATCAGCAGGAGGAGGAAGTAGTTGCAGGCTTGCAGCTATTTGTAGTGTGTGGTAATAGTCGGTACTTGGTAGGAGAGTGGGTGGGCAGGTGGCAGCAGAAAATAGTTCTTCTTCTGTTCTCCCTGGCAGTGGTAGCAGGCTAGCAGCACACAGACAGCAGAAGCTCAATGCAGCTACAGGAGGAGGAGTAGTGTGTGTCAGGCAGTGTGATTTGACTGACATAATAGGCCCTGGTTCCTAGCGGTGGTACCAGGGCCGTAAATAAACAGCATGAGGTTCCAGACAGCGGCCATGAAGCCCACATTGGGCCTGATTCACAAAGCGGTGCAAAGTGTTTGCACGCCTGTGAAAAGCCCTTTATCACGCCTAAATTCAGTTTAGGCGTGATAAAATGAAACTCGCACGAAATGCGCGCACAATCGCGTGGCGCACGGTGCAGTGCGCGCGATGTGCCCATTAAACCCCAAAACTTTGCGCGCGGGACTTTGCGCGCGATAAAGAGCACAAAACGGTGCTAACTCAGCAGTGCAAAGGTTATCATGCCTAAAGTCTTTTAGGCGTGATAACTGAGTTATCACCACTTTGTGAATCAGGCCCATTGTGTCCAATACACAATTGGGACAGCACAGTTTTCAACCCGGACACCTCTAAAATAATTACATTTTTTTTTTTCAAAAATAATGCAGGCAGCTATTTTTGAGCGTAATAGCTGTTGGCGCATGGGCAGCAGCACCTTGTAATGTGTTCCCTGGCAGTGGAGACACAGACAGCAGGAGGAAATACAACAACAGGCAGCATGAGGAGGTTGAGTGTGTGGCTGACTGGCAGCAGGCAGGAGGGCAGGCAGCGAGACATAATAGGCCCTGGTTCCTAGCAGTGGTTCCAGGGCCGTAAATACACAGCATGAGGTTCCAGACAGCGGTCGTGAAGCCCACATTGTGTCCAATACACAATTGGGACAGCACAGTTTTCAACCTGGACACCTCTAAAATAATTACATTTTTTTTTCCAAAATAATGCAGGCAGCTATTTTTGAGCGTAATAGCTGTTGGCGCATGGGCAGCACCTTGTATTGTGTTCCCTGGCAGTGAAGACACAGACAGCAGGAGGAAATACAACAGCAGGCAGCATGAGGAGGATGAGTGTGTGTGGCAGACTGGCATTTGGCAGCAGGCAGGAGGGCAGGCAGCAAGACATAATAGGCCCTGGTTCCTAGCGGTGGTACCAGGGCCGTAAATACACAGCATGAGGTACCAGATAGCGGTCGTGAAGCCCACATTGTGTCCAATACACAATGGGGACAGCACAGTTTTCAACCCGGACACCTCTAAATTAATTACAATTTTTTTTTTCCAAAATAATGCAGGCAGCTATTTTTAAGCGTAATTGCTGTTGGCGCATGGGCAGCAGCACCTTGTAATGTGTTCCCAGGCAGTGGAGACACAGACAGCAGGAGGAAATACAACAACAGGCAGCGTGAGGAGGTTGAGTGTGTGGCTGACTGGCAGCAGGCAGGAGGGCAGGCAGCGAGACATAATAGGCCCTGGTTCCTAGCGGTGGTTCCAGGGCCGTAAATACACAGCATGAGGTTCCAGACAGCGGTCGTGAAGCCCACATTGTGTCCAATACACAATGGGGACAGCACAGTTTTCAACCCGGACACCTCTAAATTAATTACAAGTTTTGTTTTTTTTTCAAAATAATGCAGGCAGCTACTTTTGAGCATAATAGCTGTTGGCGCATGGGCAGCAGCACCTTGTAATGTGTTCCCTGGCAGTGGAGACACAGACAGCAGGAAGAAATACAGCAGCAGCAGATACAGGTGTAATGTGTGTGCGCCACTTCATGTCCCCCTCTCGCCGACAACAGGGGCCAGGAATTCACCTTCCACCCAAGCCTGGTTCATTTTGAGAAACGCCAGTCTGTCCACAGACTTGTGAGACAGACGAGATCGCTTCTCAGTGACGACTCCAACAGCTGCACTGAAGCAACGCTCTGACAGTACGCTGGAAGGGGGGCAGGAGAGCACTTCCAGGGCGTACTGCGCAAGCTCGCTCCAGATTGGCAGGTGCTTGACCCAATACTCCATGGGATCAACAGGGGCCACACTGTCAAGCCCGCTGAAGGACCCCATGTAGTCAGCCACCATGCGGGTCAAGCGCTGCCTGTGACTGGAGAAGGATGCTGCTGCAGGCACCTCCTCTCTAGTCCTTGGCAGCTCTACACTCATGTAGAGCTCTTGGGTCAGAGACAGTAGGTCTGTGGTGCGCGTGCGCATGCTGCTGGTGGATGCAGGCACCTGCTGCTGCCTCTGTGCTGGCTGGACAGTGGGGGTGGATGTCTGAGGGAAGGCTTCCTCCAAGCGCTCAACAAGGGACAGCTGCAAATCCCTCATTTGTTGCGCATGGTCTCCTCCTGCAGGCAGGAACTGGCTGAGCTTCCCCTTCAGACGTGGGTCCAGCATCATGCAGATCCAGATGTCCTCCCTCTGCTTCATCTGGATCACCCTTGGGTCCTTGCGCAGGCACCTCAGCATGTGCGCTGCCATTGGGAAGAGTCTGGCCACGTCTGTTGGCACATCATCGGCAGACCCAGAGCCGACAGTGCTGTCCTCCTCTTCCTCTGCCTCTTCCACCTCATCCTCTCTCCACCCCCGCACCAGTCCAGCTGCGCTCTGCTGCTCTCCCTCATCAGCAGCAAGGTCAGGGACCTCCACCAACTCCAAGCCCTCCTCCTCAGAGGTGGCCTGTAAAGCTGCCTGCAGCTCCTGCTGGTCCAGGGCTGCCGCTCCCTCTTCCAGCAGTGCATACAGGGCCATGTCCAGCACACACACCAAGGGGACCCACTCGCACACCATTGCATGGTCCCTGCTCACCATGTTGGTGGCCTGCAGGAAGGGTGCCAGGACTGAGCACACCTGCTGCATGTGCCCCCAGTCCTCCGTGGAGATGATGGACGGGAGGTTGGTGGCGGCACGCCCAGTTGCAGTGATGGAGGCAACTGTTGCTCATGCAACGTACTGGCTGACAGCCTGCCTCTGTTCAACGAGATGCTCCAACATCGCCAGGGTGGAGTTCCAGCGAGTTGGAACATCGATCATGAGCCGGTGCTGTGGCAGGTGCAGCTCCTTCTGCACCTCTCGCTACGGCTGCAGGCAAGTGCCGGAAATGACGCACAACCTTCCTTGCCGCCTCAAGGAGTCAGTCCATCCCCTGGTAGGTCCGCAGGAACTTTTGGACTACCAGGTTCAGTGTTGGTTATGTATTAGAGAAGACACTAGCAGCGTGTGATGAGGCAGAACTTGGTTTACTTGGCTGGATTAAGTTGCAAGCATACAGAGCATTTCAGTAAACTGTAACAGCAGACATCTTAGTTGTGAAGAGAGAGGAAGAGATAAAGAAAACCAAGTTTTCAGACAGACACACATAACTGTTAACCTTAGTATTTGCTACAGTGCCATCTACTGGTCTAGTGGTGTTAATACTCAGTACTATATAAAGTACATGCAGTTGTAGCTCCAACACCCCTTCTCAACGGCATGTGCGTTATTATACAACATTCAGTCTCTTTTGTAGAAAACAATGACGTTCCCTTGGCAAAGGTTTGGTGAGTGCGTCTGCAGTCATCTCCTCTGATGGGCAGTACTGAATGTCGATAACTCCTTGTTCTTGCAATGTCCCTAAGCAGATGATATTTTGCATCAATATGCTTTGTTCTTGGGTTAACCTTCTCAGATTGTGTGAGCTTTATGCATCCCTGATTGTCTTCAAAGATGGGTGTGGGTTCTGACATATTTAGCCCCATGTCTAGTAGAAGCTGACGAATCCAAATGGCTTCTTGACATGCATATTTTATCCACTTATATATTACTGACACGCGCTATATCTAATTATTTTATTGATGTCTTCAAAATGATTTTTTTCCCTAAAATATAGAAAACATATACATTCAATTCAATATCTATACATATTCACATACATTCATCCCTAGAGAGGCCTCTCTATATTATAAAAAATGTTATGGATCCACATAAAATACAGTCCTAAAAAATCTTTCTTAAAAAATAGATTTTGATTCGTCAGAAAGTTAATGAATCTTCATCAGCAAATATATGATAGTGTCCCCTGATACGTGTGATGGGTTATCACATATATTCCTTTAATACATTCGGTCAGTCCGTGCCAGACAGTTTACAATCTGCACTATAGTATAGTATAGCCATACACTCACGGTTTCCTCTCTATAGATACACCGCCGCCTGACCAGGTCCACTCAGGATCTTAATGGGATGGCAGCTCCGCTCCTTCTTCAACTCCCAAACAGCTCCGTGCAACTGTCTCCGGGGAGTTTCAATCTGCGTGCCGCTCTCCCGACTGGCGTCCTTCGTACAGCATACGTCACTTCCGCTTGTAAGTGGCAAAGGTCCACTCGCTGTACTGCACGTCTCACAGTCTTCCGCATGCACTTTTCTTGGGTGACGTCACCACTCTAGGTTACTGGAACTCTGCTGGCGGCTGTTGCGCGCTTTTAGCACGCCGCTTCCAGGACCTATACAGAATGTTGCAAGCTCTCCAAACACTTGAACTAAGCACCTCTACGCGTTTCTGCCGATGATCGTCGGCCTTCTTCAGGAGGGTTCAAAGTTGCAGGGGCTGCTGAATCCTTCCATTTTTATAATCCTCTGACCATGATTACTCCCAGCCCCTCCCCACTCAGGGCACATTTCCATCAGCTGGCGGTCTCCATTTTCTTGTAGTCCATGGACACTATACATGTGAATTTTAGTGGTTATTACTCATTCCTCCACACCTTTAGGGTGGATTGTTAAACTTATACATCATATATAAGCTGAAATACACTCCCCACCCTCCCTATATACAATTCATGTTTCCTAAATAAAAAATCATAAAAATTACTAAAAAAAAGGCAAACAGCTCCATTTCGCTGTTTAAACCCTTAGGCATTGATGTTTCCAACTGATAAATCCATTTGGATTCATTGCGAGACATCCTTTGAATATAGTCCCCTCCCCTTCTCCCATGGCCAATAACCTCTAACCCAAAGAAAATTGTACCTTTCAGACTCCCCCCATGCTTTTCTTTGTAATGTTTTGACAATGGGCGTGTTTCACTTTTCTTTTCAATTTTGTTAAAATGTTCCCCAATCCTGCTCTGCAGCGTTCTCTTGGTCCTTCCCACGTATCTCTTCTGACAGGGGCACTGGATGCAGTAAATAACTCCACATGTAGAACATGTAATTTGATCCTTAATCTTATACTTCACTGAATCCAGTGCCTCCACTTCCACTATCCTGCCGGATTACTTGTTCTCTTGCAGTTAAAGCAGAAGCCACATCTCACAAAACCGGCCCTCCCCCTCCCATTCACCCTCTCAATTACTCCACCCTTAACCTCATTGGCCGCAGTTGCTATAGATAGTCCTATATTCGGGGCCCTCTTAAAAATAACTTTCGGTATTTCCGGCAATAGTTCCCCCAGGGTTTTGTCCTGTTTCAGTACATTCCAATGCTTGTTAATAATGTGCTTCATTTTCTTTGATTGCACACTGTATTGTAATGTCACACTGAAATCGTTACCGCCCCAATCCCGTTTGTTACTGGGTACCAGCAATTCATCCCGATCCCGTTGTCTGACCATTGCCTTGGACTGCCCAACCTTATCTGCTGGGTATCCTTTCTCCAGGAGGCAGTTCTCCAGTTCCTGCGCTTCTTGACATGCATAAGCTGCTGCTATGTATTCCGCTTCAGTTGAAGAGAGTGCAACAGTCGCTTGTTTCCGACTTGACCAGCTTATGGTTCCTTGTCCATACTGGAAGATGTAACCACTTGTAGATTTCCGGTCAGTGGTGTCTCCAGCCCAGTCGGCGTCCACATATCCAATCAGTTTTGGGTTTGACGATGCTGGAAGTCTCAGCTTCATCTGATTTGTTCCCTTTAGGTATTGCATTACCCTTTTTACTGCGTTCCAGTCGCATTGACACGGTGATGCGACTTTTTAGCAAAGTATTCCCACTGCTACAGCAATGTCTGGTCTTGTCACGGTGGTAATGTATAACAATTTTCCAATTGCCCTGCGGTAGTAATCATTGTTAGGTAACAAATTTTCTGTTCCATTGTATTTCGGATAATCTGGTTCCATTGGCGTTCTCACTTCCTTTGCATCTTGCATGTGTAACTGTTCTAATATTTCTGTAATTTTCTGATTTTGGTTAAAAAGATAGCTTCCATCCTCTTCCTCAACGTAAATTAGGATATATGTCCATCTGTTCTCTTGATTCTTTGAGTACAGACATGGATCCGCTTTACTTCTTGAGAAACCTTCTTTCGTGAGTATTTCGTTCACTTTTTCATTCCACACTCTCGCCGCTTGCTTGAGCCCATAGATGCTCTTCTGCAGTTTGCATACAAGGTTTTTTTTCTCCTCAAATCCTGGTGGCTGTTCCATGTATAGATCCTCCTTGATGTCTCCATATAGAAAGGCAGTTTTGACATCTAGGTGCTTTACTTGCATTCCCTTTCCTGCAGCAACGCTAAGGAGTGTTCTCATGGTGGAATATTTCACAACTGGAGCAAATGTTTCATCATAATCTTCTCCAAATTTCTGGGAGTATCCCTTGGCAACTAACCTTGCTTTGTATCTATAGATGTTTCCCTCTGCATCATATTTCACTTTAAAAGTCCATTTGCTTCCGATGGTCTTGCGACCAGGAGGGAGTTCTGTTAGTGACCACCAAGTTTTATTTTCTTGAAGTGATTTTATTTTTTCTTCAGCTGCTTTTCTCCATTGATCAGCTTCCCTTCTTGGCAAAGTTTCTATGTCTTCCCAGGATGTTGGCTCCTGTGTTTGATGCGTTTTTGCAGCATATGATAACCTGCGGGGTGGTATCCCTTTTGTAGTCCGAGTGGATCTTCTGATTTCTTGTTGCTCAGTGGGTTCTACTGGCTCGTTGATTGTAAGTTCCACTTCTTGGTCTGGCTCTTGTTCTGCTTCACATGAGTCAGTGTCTCTTGCTGATTCAGCCCGTAAATCCTCTCCGCATTTTTCAAGGATTGTATTATCTGGTGCTTCACTTTCGTCAAAATAGACACTGCGGCTGACTGTCACCTTATTGGTCTTTGGACAAAGGATTCTGTATCCCTTACTCTGCTCACTGTGGCCCACCAGAATGCCTTCTATGGCTTTGTTCTCCAACTTGGAGCGTTTCTCACTCGGAATGTGGGCATATGCTTTACAGCCGAACACTCTGATGTGGCCTACATTAGGTTTCGATCCGTTCCACATTTCATATGGTGTACTCTCAATAGCTTTTGATGGGAGTCTGTTTTGTAGGTATGCAAAAAAGAACAAAAAACGGACTGGCACTAGATCATTGGATGACCACTGAGGGAACGGTGTGGCCACTGTGCCTCCAGATCTAAGATTCAATATGCAGTAAAGGAAAAAGAGCTTCCGGGCACCAGTGGGTAGCAAAAGCTGCCGCCACACGGAAGCCCCGCCCCTTCCGGGCAAGTCGTAGGGGATTCCGTAACCAAAACCGGAAACTACGCGGATTGCGTAGTTACAAGCCGCGGTATTAGGGAGGAGTGGCCAGGCAGGCGTCCTGGTAGTCAGGGCAACCCGCACAGCAACATCCCTCCTCCCAGCCGAGCAGATAGCAAAAAAGCACTGCCCCGAACCGCCGCTGTAGAGAGACCCCGCCCCTTGAGGCATATCAGTGGGGATCCTGCCTTGAAAAAGAATATAGCCGCGGTATCAGGGGGGAGTGTCTTAACGGGCTCCTGAAAATACAGGCAGCCCATCCTGGTGTGTCAGCCTATATGAGAAGAGAAAGAAGAAAAGATTAAAAACAAATAATATGTACAGCGCATAATTAGAACACCAGAATATAGCAATTGGAATAATCAGATTATCAATAGTCAAAACATTGTAAGATTAATAATCACAAAAGGTGTAAAGGACAATTTAAGGATAATATCCTATAAACAGGAAAGATTAGCTTAGGAGTTGAGGGGTTACTTAGGGCTAGGGGAGACCAGCGGACAGATAGGTGTGAGAAAAGGGGAAAAAGAGGAAGAAAAGGGGGACGGGAAGCCAGAAAAGGAGGCAAGGAAAGCAAAGACAAAAAACAAGGAAAAGAAAAAAAGAGAGGGACGGAAAGAGACACCAAAATGTCCGGTGGGGACCCCCAGCCCACAAAAGGTTAATATTTATCCAAAAAACACCAAAGCTCATTTCGTTCATTAAGGCCTAGCCTTCCACATGCATCTGTCAAGGAGATAAATCTAGCTTCCTCCCTCTGCAGACATCTATCTCTACATCCCCCTCTTTGGGGTATTTGTACTGATTTTAATCCACAGAACCGTAAGCAATCTGCATTGCCTCCATGTGCTTCACTAATGTGGGCAATTAGGCGGCCAGCACCCTTCCCAGTCTTGATGGAATTGTAGTGTTCCTGGAATCTAGCACCCATGGGTCTAGAGGTTTTCCCAATGTAGTATCGCTTACATGGACATAGTACGACGTATACTACAAACAAGGACTTACAGTGGAGGAGCTCTTTGATAACAATCTCATGACCTCCCAACACGAGTGATTTACCAGGGAGAAATTGATGACAATGGGTACAGTTGTGGCAACGAAAGTGTCCCTTGGGTCTCATTCTCGTTAGCCAATCAACCTCCCTCCTCTCTCTGTACTCACTTTTAACTAACATATCTCCAATAGTTTTAGCCCTTCTAAATGTCACAAGGGGTTTATCTTGAAGTTTGGACCCAATATTGGCGCTATTTGTCAGTTCAGCCCAATTCTTGTTGATCGTTTGGCGGATCTTCGAAGCCATAGGAGAGCCATCCCGTCCCCCTTTTCTTCCTCTTTTTCCCCTTTTCTCACACCTATCTGTCCGCTGGTCTCCCCTAGCCCTAAGTAACCCCTCAACTCCTAAGCTAATCTTTCCTGTTTATAGGATATTATCCTTAAATTGTCCTTTACACCTTTTGTGATTATTAATCTTACAATGTTTTGACTATTGATAATCTGACTATTCCAATTGCTATATTCTGGTGTTCTAATTATGCGCTGTACATATTATTTGTTTTTAATCTTTTCTTCTTTCTCTTCTCATATAGGCTGACACACCAGGATGGGTTGCCTGTATTTTCAGGAGCCCGTTAAGACACTCCCCCCTGATACCGCGGCTATATTCTTTTTCAAGGCAGGATCCCCACTGATATGCCTCAAGGGGCGGGGTCTCTCTACAGCGGCGGCTCGGGGCAGTGCTTTTTTGCTATCTGCTCGGCTGGGAGGAGGGATGTTGCTGTGCGGGTTGCCCTGACTACCAGGGCTCCTGCCTGGCCACTCCTCCCTAATACCGCGGCTTGTAACTACGCAATCCGCGTAGTTTCCGGTTTTGGTTACGGAATCCCCTATGACTTGCCCGGAAGGGGCGGGGCTTCCGTATGGCGGCGGCTCGGAATGGCGTTTCCATGCTTATTCGGCTGGAGGGAGTGACTTCTGGAGTGGTAAGCCTATATCTACTGCTTTTGTGATGTTTAAGATGTTATTTTTCTTGCCTCTGAGGAAGCAAGGCTAGACCTTGCGAAACAGACTGTTAGGCTATAACATCCTATTTTAATCTTTGTACTGAGGATGGAATAAAGGTGTTTTCTTTTGCTACCCACTGGTGCCCGGAAGCTCTTTTTCCTTTACTGCATGTGTTTTGTAAGTATGTTGCAGTCATTATAGCTTCTCCCCAGTATCTGTTAGGTAAGCCAGCATCTGAAAGCATACATCTGGTCATTTCTACAAGAGTGCGATTCTTCCTTTCTGCTACACCGTTTTGCTCAGGAGTATATGGTACAGTTGTTTGGTGTAGGATACCTTGTTTCTTCAGGTATGATTCCATCTCCTTACTCGTATATTCTCCTCCATTGTCAGTGCGTATTATTCCAGGTTTTCTTTGAAACTTGTTGCTTGTCATAGCTATAAACTCTTGAAGTTTTTCTAAAGTTTCACTTTTGTGCTTCATCAGATAAGTTATTGTGTACCTAGAATAATTGTCAATGAAAGTCAGTAAATATCTGTTCCCACCGGGTGTGACAGTTTTCATTGGTCCGCACACATCACTATGTATCAGTTCCATAGGTTTAGTGGTTTTTCTCTGACTGCTCTGTGGAAGAGGGGTTCTGGTGGCTCTTGCTTTGATGCAGCACGTGCACTTGCTGAGTGTGTGGCAAGGCAGTATCTTCATGTCTTCTGATAGACCTCTCTTTGCAAGGTCCTTTATAGCTTCTGGGTTTCGATGTCCCAATCTTCTGTGCCACAGGTGGATGCACTTGTCATGTGGGTTATGAGTTGCTGCTTTAGCCTTCTCATTTTCAGTGACGAGCTTGTACAGGTGTTCATTTAACTGTCCTCTTGCTAGGATTTGCTTTCCATTTTAAATTGTGCATTCATTATCTCTGAACTGGACGGCGAATCCATTGCTTGCAAGGGTTTTCACTGATAGGAGGCTTCCTTCTAGGCTTGGAACATATAGAACGTTCTTTACTAGGATACTCTGCTTGCCCCCTGATGGTGTTTTGCAGTTCAGAAACCCCTGACCATTACCTTCAGCAGTAATACTTTTCCCATTTGCTAGGAAGACTTTGTCTTCAACACTGTAATCGATTTCTGTGAAGAATGTCTCGCCGCTTGTCATGTGGCTTGTTGCCCCTGAATCGATGTACCATCCGCTTGAGGTGCTGTTCTCAGTCACTTTAAAAGTACCACTCCATGATGCACTTTCATTTTCCTGCATGACTACTTTAGCTCTCTCTCTTGTGGGTGGTTCCTGCTTTTGTTGCTCAGCTTTCCAGATTGAGCAGTTCTTTTTCAGGTGACCGGCCTTTTTACAGCAAAAACACACCCTGGTTTTTTTGCTTTGTCTTGTGCCTTCCTGCACCTTTACAGCTGTCTCTGATCTCTCGTTCTCTTCACTATGCAGGTTTTCCTTTCTTCTGCTGTATTCATCAATTAGTTTTCCCTTAACATATTCTAGCGTCAGTTCAGTTTCTGGTCTAGTTTCTAGAGCATTTAGAAGGGCACTGTATGATTCCGGGAGGCTGCATAGCAGTAATGCCACTACGTGATTGTCTTTCATTTCTTCACCTATTGCACCCAGCTGGTCCACAATCTCTAGCATAGCATTTACATGTTCACCCATTTCCTGCCCTTTTTCCAGCCTCATCTTATACAGTTTGCGTAGCAGATATAGTTTACTGTTCAGGTTTGCTCGTTCATGCAGCCTTTGTAATGCAGTCCACATACCTTTAGCTGTGTTTTCTTTCCTTATATGAATGAGTTGATCATCCTCCACTAACAGGCTTATGACTGCTTTTGCTTGCCTGTTTTTTCTGTCCCATTCTTCTGGGTTGTCATTGGGCCTGTCTGTATCCAGCACCTGCCACAAGTCATCTTTGTATAACAGCATTTCAAGCTTAAACTTCCACAGCTGGTAGTTTGTATTGTTAAGCTTTGCTATTGTAAACTTCATATCTGAAGCACTTGCCATCTTTCTGGGTGCAGCTCTTGTTTCCTCCCACAGTATTCAGTATGATTATAGATGCAGCACTTACTTGCTTGTAGTTTTCCTCTTTCTAGTGTCTGGAGCTGGGCCCATAACCTGTTGGTTATGTATTAGAGAAGACACTAGAAGCTTGTGATGAGGCAGAACTTGGTTTACTTGGCTGGATTAAGTTGCAAGCATACAGAGCATTTCAGTAAACTGTAACAGCAGACATCTTAGTTGTGAAGAGAGAGGAAGAGATAAAGAAAACCAAGTTTTCAGACAGACACACATAACTGTTAACCTTAGTATTTGCTACAGTGCCATCTACTGGTCTAGTGGTGTTAATACTCAGTACTATATAAAGTACATGCAGTTGTAGCTCCAACATTCAGGATGTGCGCCAGGCAGGGGATGTGGGTCAGGTCTCCCTTGTTGATTAGAGCAACCAGGTTTGCCCCATTGTTGGACACCACCTCTCTGACTCTGAGGCCTCTGGGGGTCAGCCAATTCCTCTCCTGCTCTCAGAGTTTGGCCAGGACATGGTTCGCCGTCAGTTTGGTCTTCCCCAGGCTGACCAATTCCAGCAGCGCTTGGCAGTGGCGGGGCTTCACGCTGCTGCTGAGGCAGGGGGTTTGGGCTGGTGTGCCAGAGGATGGAAGCGGATCAGAGGGACCTGCTGCAATTCCGCTGACCCTGCATGGTGGCACCACCCACTGCGTTGTTGCTGCTGCTGCTGCTCTGACAGAGCCCGATGCTGCTCCCCCCTCCTCATTCCCTTCCACCAAGCTGACCCAATGCGCGGTGAAGGACAGATAGCGGCCTGTCCCAAACCGGCTGCTCCACAAGTCCATGGTGACGTGGACCCGTTGACCCACCGCGTGCTCCAGCCCTCTCCTGACATTGGCCATCACAGAGCGGTGAAGTGCAGGTATGGCCGTGCATGCAAAAAAATGTCGGCTGGAGATTGGCCAATCGGGGGCTGCACACATCAGGAGCGCACGCATGTCACTCCCCTCCTGCACAATAGAATAAGGCAGGAGTTGGGAGCACATGGCCCGTGCCAGCAAGCCGTTCAGCTGACGCACGCAATGGCTGCTGGGAGGAAGAACCCTGACCACCCCCTGGAAGGTGTCGCTGAGCAGGGTCTTTTGCTGGCACGGGAATCGGTGGAGGGAGCAGAGGAGGCCACTGAGGACTGGCTGCCAGAACAGGCCTCAGTGTCGGCGGCAGGAGTTGCAGAGGGAGGAGGAGCAGTGCGTTTCTGACACACTCCTGCTGGTGCTGCTGGAGGAGGTGGAGGAGGGCGGGTGGCTGCTGCCGATGGCTTTGCAGTGGTGGTGGGTCTGCCACTGCCACTGCCAGCTTCCTTCAACTTCATGAACTCCTCATGCTCATGAAAGTGTTTCCCTGCAAGATGGTTGACCAGAGAGGTTGTGCCAAATGCAGAGGGCTCCTTCCCTCTGCTGAGCTGCTGGCAGCACTGGTTGTAGGTGGCATACTTGCACTCCACATATGGCAGGGTGAAAAAATTCCAAATTGGGGAGGTGAAGTTGCCCCTTCGGCTGGAAGGTGCTGCTGCCGCTGGTCTCCCTGTGGTGGTTGGGGGGGGTTCTTGGTGCGGCTGGTGGTGGCACTGGCAGAACTCGTCTCCGGATCAGCACGCTGTGTGGCCTGCATACCATGCCCACTTGTGATCCTGCCCATGCCTGCGATGCTGGTCCTTCTAGCAAGGCCCACAGACGCATCCTCCTCCTCAGCGCTGATGACATCCCCACTCCCAGGACCTTGCACCCAGTCTCTGTCCTTCACCCTGTCATCATCATCCTCCCCCTCCGCAAACATTTCCTGCTGGGATCCCACAAACTCCCCTTCTGCATGCATGGGCAGATGGACAGTCACCACTGTCTGACTGTCCAAAGCATCATCCCCCAAAGTGCCCATGAGCATTCCTTCCTCCGCCAATTCTGCCGCAACAGCATTCAATAGCCCCACTGCGCTTGGGGATAAGAGGGTGCTGAGTGACAGGGTGCTGGTGTCGCCCGCTGGGGCTGGAGAACTGCACTCCTCCTCCTCCTCCCCAGGCAGTGCTGGTCGGCTGCTGCTGCTCTTGCGAACAGGAGTGGTGGCGGGGGTGGAGGACTTGGTTCCAGAGCTAATGGTGGCCTGCTCATCCACCATCAGTTCCACCACAGAGTCTGTGTCCTTCTCCTCAATAGGACGGCTACGACCTGGCGGTGGGAGGAACATCTGCGCCACATGCTGCTGCTGCTGTGTCTCTGCAGCGTGACTCCCAGCTGTTGGGCGGCCAAGGTGTCCACGGCCAGTGGCTAATGGCGGAATAGCCACTGGTGCAGACGCCGAACTGCGCATGGTGGTGGTGGCGCAGCTGCCACGCCCACGACCTCCTCTCTTGGCGATGCCCTTGCTGCCCGTGCTGCCCCTGCCCAAACCGTGGCTGCCAGTGCCAGACATCGTATATTTTTAATATTATACAAATGAAAAAAAAAAGAACTTATTGTGAGAAAACGCGGAAAAGAAGCCGCGTGTGCTCAGAACAAGGCGGCTGATTCCGCATCTAACGCGGCGGTTTGCACGCAGAGGCCTACATCTGCTAGTATGGCTGAACACGGAGAAACCTCCGCATGCTCTGATAGCGGTGCGGCTGGTTCCGCGTCCGGCGCGGCGGGTGGTACACAACACATGTTTGGTGTGGCTGGGACTGATAGTCCACACAGGTTCAGAAGGACGCGCGCGCTGAGAGGCAGAACTTTTATGACAGCCAGAAGGGAGTCAGCTGACCAAGCCGGTCAGCTGACGATTCAACCAGTTCCCATTGGTCCAGCACTTAGGGGAGGCGCTGGAGAGCGCTGTGCTATATATTCTGGGTGCTGGTCATTCACTGGTTGTCTGCCATTGCGATCACTACATAGAAGCACTCAGACCTTTCTGTCAGAATCTGTGTTACCATTCTGTTATGCTTCAGACTAGTTCCAGGGTGTTGATGATCACGGACCTCACACCCAAGATTAGGGACTTGTGTTACCATTCCGTTATATGTCAGACTAGTTCCAGGGTGTTGATGATCACAGACCTCACACCCAAGATTGGGGACTTGTGTTACCATTCTGTTATATGTCAGACTAGTTCCAGGGTGTTGATGATCACGGACCTCACACCCAAGATTAGGGACTTGTGTTACCATTCTGTTATATGTCAGACTAGTTCCAGGGTGTTGATGATCACGGAGCTCACACCCAAGACTAGGCATTGTTTATTATCTGTTATGACTTTCTGCTTTCTTGACTACTCTTCTGTTCACTGATTCGGTACCTCGCATATCTGATTCTCTGTTGCCAGACCCTGCTAGCCTTGATACCGAATCAGCCTTCTGTCTATGTACTTTATCTGACCGTGTGTTGCCGACCTGGCCTGGCCAACCTCGAGAGCTATCTCTCTCATTAAGAGATAGTCTCCAGATCAGACAAGTGACATCCAGCATCGGGTGTCACTCACCTTCTGGCCCTTCCTACCTCAAGCCTGACTCCAACCCTTGGAGAGTCAGGCTGCTGGAAGGCCTCTGTGTCCTCAAGTGCAGTATCGCTACACTGCCTTGGTTCATCTGCTCAGCAGGTGCATTACTCGAAGTATTACTGTTACACCAAACACTCATATCTCAGGTGTCCAGAGGTTAGCGATATCTCTGATTATCGGTGATACTGCAGATCATCAATAATCAGGTATATATCTGTATTCTTGGTGATACTGCAGATCACCAATAATCAGATTCTCTCTGTGTTGCTGACATTGATCGTTACACTTATGTATGTAAAGGCGGGTGGGACAAGTGGGGTACTTTAATGAAGTTGGACTGGTGGTGGTGGGTGTGTGAGGTGACGGACAGGTGTAATCTACAGCAGAGATCGGTGTAGCGCTAACGAGAGAGTGCGCACACAAAGACCCTAGCCGACGCTGACTGACGGTGTCCCTATACACAGACTACAGTACAATTCAGCGAATACACAATACAAGTAATATAAACAATAGGATGGGTGTAGCACTAATGAGAGGGCGCGGGACAGCGCAGACGTGCACTGCGCACACAAAGACCCTAGCTGACGCTGACTGACGGTGTCCCTATACACAGACTACAGTACAAGTCAGCAAATACACAATAGAAGTAATAGAAAAAAATAGGACGGGTGTAGCACTAACGAGAGGGTGTGGACAGCGCAGACGTGCACTGCACACACAAAGACCCTAGCTGACGCTGACTGACGGTGTCCCTATACACAGACTACAGTACAATTCAGCAAATACACAATACAAGTAATATAAACAATAGGACGGGTGTAGCACTAACGAGAGGGTGCGGACAGCGCAGACGTGCACTGCGCACACAAAGACCCTAGCTGAGGCTGACTGACGGTGTCCCTATACACAGACTACAGTACAATTCAGCGAATACACAATACAAGTAATATAAACAATAGGACGGGTGTAGCAGTAACGAGAGGGTGCGGACAGCGCAGACGTGCACTGCACACACAAAGACCCTAGCTGACGCTGACTGATGGTGTCCCTATACACAGACTACAGTACAAGTCAGAAAATACACAATAGAAGTAATAGAAAAAAATAGGACGGGTGTAGCACTAACTAGAGGGTGCGTACAGCGCAGACATGCACTGCGCACACAAAGACCCTAGCTGACGCTGACTGACGGTGTCCCTATACACAGACTACAGTACAATTCAGCGAATACACAATACAAGTAATATAAACAATAGGACGGGTGTAGCACTAACTAGAGGGTGCGTACAGCGCAGACATGCACTGCGCACACAAAGTCCCTAGCTGACGCTGACTGACGGTGTCCCTATACACAGACTACAGTACAAGTCAGCAAATACACAATAGAAGTAATAGAAAAAAATAGGACGGGTGTAGCACTAACGAGAGGGTGCGGACAGCGCAGACGTGCACTGCGCACACAAAGACCCTAGCTGACGCTTAATGACGGTGTCCCTATACACAGACTACAGTACAATTCAGCGAATACACAATACAAATAATATAAACAATAGGACGGGTGTAGCACTAACGAGAGGGTGCGGACAGCGCAGACGTGCACTGCGCACACAAAGACCCTAGGTAACGCGGTGACGGACGGTCCCTATACACAGACTAGAGTACACTACAGTACTACTAACTAAACAATAGAAGAATCTAGCTAAATAATAGAACAGGTGTGACTAGATTACAGAGAGCAGATACAGGACAGGTATAGCAGTAAAGCTGGGCCTTGCTAACTACAAAATAGTACAAATCTATCTAACACAGAAGTAGTAGTACAGTAGAGTAGGACAGGTGAGAGCACAGGTAACTAGAGACTAGAACACAGAGCAGGGCAGGCTGCCTTGCCTAGGCACAGAGCCTAGCTGCTGGCTGCAGCTGCAGCAGTGACAGTCTCCCTCCCTAGTCCTTAATCACACAAACTAAACTGCCTAAAATACAATCTATCTACAATACAAAGCAATACAGTTGAATATCAAGTGTTGGAGTGTAAAAACGCTAGGTTTAGAACACAATACATGCACTTGCACACAGACAAAAAGCACTGGAGCAGTCTCTAAGTACAGTTAGTCAGTAAGTCGCAAGCAGGACGAGTGAGGCAAGATGGTGTCCGCTATTTATAGAGGGGGGCTTGGCCAGGCTCCCCCTCTGTGATTGGCTCCAGTCAGAGGGCTGGGAGCCCTCTGATTCGCTTGTGAGGACTCGAGGTGACGTCACACGTTACGCTATCCGAGCTGGTGATGCTATCCGAGCTCGGATAGCTAGGATATCTCCGGATAGCTGCTTGCTATCCGAGTGCCCTCGGATAGCACAGCCCGGATAGCTAATACTATTCGAGCTCGGTAATCGAGCGCGAATAGTGAAAAAAGAGCTAGGATATCGGAGTATCTCGGATATCCTAGCTCAGATGAGCACCACTGGTCATCAGAGGCTCAGGCAGCCTTCAATACCCTGAAAAAAATCTTTTTGCTCTGCACCCATACTGAGACATGTCAATGTCACTCTCCCTTTCATGTTAGAGGTAGATGCCTCGGAAGTTGGGGTGGGGGCTGTGCAGCGCTCGGGGCTGCAGGGTAAGACGCATCCTTGTGCCTATTTCTCGCGCAGGTTTTCCCCTGCTGAGAGAAACTACGATGTGGGCAACAGGGAGCTCCTGGCCATCAAGCTAGCCTTCCAGGAATGGCGTCATTGGCTGGAAGGTGCAGAACACACTATTATTGTATATACTGATCATAAGAACCTGGAGTATATTGAGGGGGCCAAGAGATGGGCTCCTTGTCAGGCCCGCTGGTCCTTGTTCTTCTCGCGTTTTAGATTTGTCATCACGTACACTCCAGGTTCTAAGAACGTCAAGGCCAACGCCCTCTCCAGGTGTTTCGAGCCTGAGACAGCTCAGCCTGCACTTCCCGAGAGTATTCTACCTCACAAAGTGGTGTTAGCAGCCATTGAAACTTGGGAGAATTAGGAAGTCGTATTAAGTACCCACGAGCTAGATACCCCGGAAGGGAAACCGGAAGGGGTTCTTTTTGTTCCACTTCCATTCCGATTACAGATCTTGCAGCTGTTCCATGCCCACAAGAATGCAGGTCACCCTGGGTTCACTCGCACTCTGGATCTACTCACGAGGTGTGTTTGGTGGCCTTCATTGGCCTCTGATTGTAAGGAATTTGTCAGAGAGTGTGTGGTGTGTGCCAGGAGCAAACCTTCTCGCCAGGCTCCAGTGGATACCCTACAATCCTTGCCAGTACCAAGTGAGCCATGGACTCACTTGTCCATGGACTTTGTCGGCGAGCTCCCCAGGTCTGAGGGTATGACTGTTATATGGGTGATCGTAGACAGGTTCAGCAAGATGGCCCATTTTGTCCCTCTTAAAGGATTTCCTTCAGCTCAAGAGTTAGCGGATCTCTTCATACAACACATCTTCCGGTTACATGGAATTCCGGATGATGTGGTATCTGATAGAGGAGTCCAATTTGCATCGAAATTTTGGAGGGCCTTTTGCCGTAGTTTGGGTATGAACCTGTCCTTTTCTTCTGGGTATCACCCACAGACCAACGGACAGACCGAAAGGGTTAACCAGGCACTGGAACAATTCCTTAGATGCTATGTAGCAGATGCGCAAACAGATTGGGTTAAGTTCTTACCCTTTGCAGAATTTGCACACAACAACCTGAAAAGTTCTTCAACGGGCTTGTCCCCTTTTCAGGTTGTATCAGGAAGGTCTCCTAAATTTTCCCCATTATCGATATGTTCCTCTCCCCTCCCAGCCCTGGAAGATTGGCAGAAGGTTTTGAAGGAACTTTGGGGACAGGTGAAGAAAAATTTAGGAGTAGCCTTTCGGAATTAGAAAAAAACAGGCCGACAAGAGACGGTCTGTTGAGTGGCACTTTGCCCCTGGAGACATGGTGTGGGTGTCAATGAGACATTTGGCACTCAGACAACCGTCCACCAAGTTGGGTCCCAGGTTCATAGGGCCTTATCCAGTGGCCAAAAAAGATTAACAATGTCTCTTATATGATTGATCTCCCAGTCAGCATGAGAAGTGGCAGATCATTCCATGTCTCTTTATTGAAGCCGGTAGTGTATGTGGATTCCTCTCCCCCCCCCCCCCCCCCAGTGGTAGTAGAGGGCCAGACGGAATATGAGGTTGAAAAAATTTTGGATTCCCGGTTTGTACAGAATTCTGTACAGTATCTGGTCCATTGGAAGGGGTATGGTGTGGAAGACAGATCTTGGGTACCAGAGGATCGCATGCATGCTGAGAGATTAAGGAAGAGGTTTCATCAGTTACATCCCGAGAAACCATGTAGGAGGTGTCCGGACGCCACTCCTCAAGGGGGGGGGGGTACTGTAACAGGCGGCGGGGATATCGCAGCGGCGGAGAGCGGCAGGGACGCCGTCTCCGCGTGTCAGCAGGTGGCGGTCCCCGCCTCGCTGTTTCCCTCAGGTCCTTCGGCCGCAAACCGGGCACGCATTACGCGTGCGCGTGCCCGGCGGCTGGACCTTTATGCAGCTAGACGGAGAGTCAGCTGACTTGCCGGTCAGCTGACTCCAGCTAGCTTCCGGATTGGCTGGGTGGCGCTGCAGAAGCGCTCCCAGCATATAAGGAGCTCTCTTCCACTTGCTCCTTGTCTGCTGTTGTGAATACCTCGTGTGCTAGCGCTCAGACCTTAGACTAGATCCCTGGTGTTGATGCTAAGGATTTCACACCAAGACTAGGACATTGCTTATATTGTATTTTGATTTCTCGTGTATGATCCCTGGCTATCCTCTGACTCTGATTCTGATTACTGACCTTGCACTTCTGCCTATCTGTCTTCTCTGTTGCTGAACTCCTTGCCTGAATACTGTTACCCTCTTGCCTTACGATTTTGTACCGATACTTACCTCTCTGTTGCCGAACCTTTGCCTGAATACCAACTAACCCCTTGCCTTATGATTTTGCACCTATACTTACCTCTCTGTTGCCGAACTCGATTAGTCTGACCCCTCTAATCTCACCAGAGGGCCCTTGTCTCTGGTGAGGGGCTCTGTAGTGCTAGAGCCCTCCAGCTCCTCTGGAGAGGTACAGCCAAGTCTATCAGTACTACTGTTGCACCAAGCACCACATTATTGTATTCTCCGCTATATTAGTATTATTGGTGATTCTGCAGGTCACCACATAATCTGGTATAGAGTCCGTATTATCGGTGATTCTGCAGATCACCGTATAATCGGACACTTGAGTCTCTACACATTATCTTTACACAGATTCTCTATGTGTGTGGACACCGTTTGTTACAGTATCCTTGTAACTTTTATCCTTGCAACTTTTATTTTGTAACTGTTACTGTTTTTTGTAAATCTTTTGTATATATTATTTTCTGCATTGTTCCACTTTTTCCCTGGAATATTAAATTGTTATTTAATACGTTTGACTTCTGCTGTACTAAACTAACACTCATAGCCTAGAAGATACTGAAGTGTAACTGTGTATAAGTCCATGCCTGATTGTATGATTGAGCAACCCTACCGTATAAGATTGTAATTGCATTGTGTGTATGGGGCACTTCTGTGCTCGACAGCAGAGTGGGAAGTCCCGGAGTGGCTAACAGTATCGTTCAGAACGACTGTTAGTGGTTTTGCTTCACTAAAGTGTAAGATTGCAATTGTACGTGTGTGCATGGTGTTTGTCATACGTTGGCCTAAAGTGCGCAGCTGACCCAACGTACGAAAACACAGGTGCGAGTAACTCGACAGCTGAGTGGAGGTGTCTAGCAACAGCTAATGGTGGTAGTGAGAAGTGTTCTGAGGGGTCACAGCCTTGTTTTAGCTTGACTAAGGCTGCTTCCCCTCTCGATCTGGTCAAACCCGCAGTCGGGAACCGTATACGCAGGCGTGCCGCAGGCCGGTTCCTAAAATAATTGGTGGCAGTGGTGGGATCATTTAGTATATTAGTACGCAGTTTAGCTCGCTATTCTAAGTACTAAAGGCTGGAAGCTTGCTAGAAGTGACTAGCCTACAGAAGTCTACTCAGTGCAGAATCTATATACTTTTTTCACAAGGGTACACACTTGGCATTTTTGCTTTCCCTTCCCTCTTTTTCTTTTTTTATTTTGCAACACGATGGCTCAGAAAGCAACCAGCTACGCAAGGCAAAGCAAAGAGATACTACTCAACCTGTGTGAGCACAAAGGCATTGAGACGGCGAGCGGCCAGACTAAGGAGCAGTTAGTTCATGCCCTCGAGGAGTATGATGAGGCAGAGCAAGCCCGTGTTTAGCCCGAAGTGTTCTGAGGGGTCACAGCCTTGTTTTAGCTTGACTAAGGCTGCTCCCCGCTTGATCTGGTCAAACCCGCAGTCGGGAACTGTATATGCAGGCGTGCCATGGGCCGGTTCCTGACATAATTGGCTGGCAGTGGTGGGGGCGTTTAGTACATTAGTACGCAGTTTAGCTCGGTATGCTGAGTACTAAAGGCTGCAAGCTTGCTAGAAGCGACTAGCATACAGAAGTCTACTCAGTGCAGAATCTATATACTTTTTTTTATCAAAGATACACACTTGGCATTTTTGCTTTCCCTCCCCTTTTTTCTTTTTATTTTGCAACGTGATGGCTCAGAAAGCAACCAGCTATGCAAGGCAAAGCAAATAAATACTACTCAACCTGTGTGAGCACAAAGGCATTGAGACAGTGAGTGGCCAGACTAAGGAGCAGATAGTTAGTGCCCTCGAGGAGTATGATGAGGCAGAGCAAGCCCGTGCTCCACCGCCAGCAGATGCAGCTCACAACACGTCAGAGGAGGAATCACTCCCACCGCAGGATTCGAGCGGAGACGATGTCCTGGATGATCCACCGAACATGAAGAGGACATCTCTGAAAGCTGACCTACTGCTACTATGCTCGGCTGATCCTGAACTGCGCCTAAAGCTGATCTTGGAACATCGGCAAGCAGAGAGGGAAATACGACAGGCAGAGAAGGAACAAGCTGCACAGCGACTCCAGGCCAAGAGGAAACAAGCTGAGCGGCGACACCAGGCCGAGAGGGAACAAGCTGCACAGTGACACCAGGCCGAGAGGGAAAGACTCCAGGCCAAGAGGGAAAGAGCTGAATGGCAACACCAGCTGGAGCTGGCTAAACTTCAGCAGCAGAACCGGTCTGCTGGACCCGCAGAACGCGAAGGTGAGCAAGTCCACAGAATCCCCCTGGATAAGTTCCGCGCTATGGACAAGGACTCTGACATAGACACTTTCTTACAGGGGTTTGAAAGGACTTGTCATCAGTATGGGGTGCCCCGTGAGCAGTGGGCAAGGTATCTCACACCATGGCTGAGAGGCAAGGCCCTGGAGGCGTTTGTGAGTCTCCCCGAGGAGGAAGAAGTAGACTTTGAGGCAATTAAGAAAGCCATCATTACGTGATACCAACTCACGCCAGAGGTGTATCGCAAACGTTTCAGGACAGTGCAGCGAGGTCCTAATGACAGTTACCTGGATCATGCTTGCAACCTGCGCACTGCCTTCCAGCAGTGGCTAAAAGGACTGTCAGTTGGAACCTTGGATGCCCTGCAGAAACTGATGATAAAAGACCAGTTCCTCCACACTTGTCCTGTTGAGGTTCGGCTGTTTGTGCTGGATCGAGAACCAAAGACCGTGGATGATGTCAGGAACCGGCCCTCGGCACGCCTGCGTATACGGTTCCCGACTGCGGGTTTGACCAGATCGAGAGGGGAAGCAGCCTTTGTCAAGCTAAAACATGGCTGTGACCCCTTAGAACACTTCCCACTGCCACCACTAGCTGTTGCTAGACACTTCCACTCTGTTGTCGAGTTACTCACACTGGCATTTTTGTACGTTGGGTCAGCTGCGCGCTTTAGGCCAACATATGACAAACGCCCCACACACACGTACAATTGCAATCTTACACTGTAGTGAAGCAAAACCACTAACAGTCATTCCAAACAATACTGTTAGCTACTCCGGGACTTCCCACTCTGCTGTCGAGCGCAGAAGTGCCCCATACACACAATGCAATTACAATCGTATACGGTAGGGTTGCTCAATCATACAATCAGGCATGGACTTATACACAGTTACACTTCAGTCTCTTCTAGGCTATTAGCTTAGTACAGCAGAAGTCAAACTTATTAAATAACGATTTAATATTCCAGGAAAAAAGTGGAACAATGCAGAAAATAATATATACAAAGTAAAAATTACAATGATACACACAAAACAAGTCTGCAAAATAAAGGGAAAAACGTTACCAGCATATCGATCTGAGCGTTGTTTGTGGGAGGATGCAACTTTTGGTCAGGAACCAGGTTAGTCCTAGCAATGTGCTATCTCCAAAGACTACGAGTTGTGACTATCCTAGCTGCTGTTTTATAGCCCAATTTGGGGCCTCGGCAATGGATGTTCCGTCCCACAATCTAATGCAATTTTCCCCAAGTGTGACATCACCATCTGCCGAGCCACTTGTCACATCTGGGCTAGCTGTGACATGCAAATGTCAGAGCTTTCAACATTCCATACCTGTAATTATTATTATTATTATTATTTAGTATTTATATAGCGCCAACATATTATGCAGCACTGTACAGTGTATATATATATCTTGTCACTAACTGTCCCTCAAAGGAGCTCACAATCTAATCCCTACCATTGCCATATGTCTATATTATGTAGTGTAAGTACTGTAGTCTAAGGCCAATTTTTTTTTTTTTTTTTAGGGGGAGCCAATTAACTTATCCGTATGTTTTTGGAATGTGGGAGGAAACCGGAGTGCCCGGAGGAAACCCACGCAGACACAGAGAGAACATACAAACTCTTTGCAGACAGTGCCCTGGATGGGATTCGAACCAGGGACCTAGCGCTGAAAGGCGAGAGAGCTAACCACTACGCCACCGTGCTGCCCTCTAATTCCCACATGCAAAAATTGTATCTTGACAACAACAAGTATCCTGTTTACACGTACAGATTTCAAAGCAATTCCACTTCCAGCCCACTATTCAGACTAAGAGGTAGCTGACCACCTGTGTAGGTTTCAACCTGGTCGGGTAATTGTCTAAGTAAGTGTTTCCTTGCTAGTGGCTAGGTAGACAGTTCCAAATTACTGTCCAGGTTCCTTTGCGTATTGAATGTGACTGGTCTATTCAATGAAGACAATGGCAGTTCCCTTGCTCTGCCCTGAATGCAAATTTAATCTACATCTACATACAGACTCCCATTAGCCATTTCCTGGAGCCAGGTGACACCTTCCAAAAGCCAGACTAGCTTTTAACATACATACATATCTGAGGTAGTACCCAGTAGACAGAAAAATGAAAGAAATATGTTCCTGTATTATCCTTAACATCCTAACTAGCTGCTATATTCCTGACAGATGAGGCTGCGGAAATGGATTCCTACACACCCCATAGAGCACCCGAGTCCCGGAGGACTACTACATCCAGCTGGAGGGGAGAACAGATTGCTAAACCTGTGTCACCCAGCACCCAGAGGAGGCAAGCACCGCTGTCTCCTGGATTCAGGCAACCAACCACTGACACCCGGAAATGCTTTGTATGTGACAGGGTGGGTCATATCAGCATGACTTGCCCAGAGAGGAAGAGGAAGGCCCCAAAATCCAGTGAGGCCTCCAATCCCAGGGAAGTCCCAACTGCTTTGTGTGCTTCCAGAAATGCCACTGGCTATGCAGAGAATCTGCAGCTTGTCACGGTTGGGGGTAGTTGCCACTGGGCTGAGAGACACTGGAGCAGAAGTGACTCTCATACATCCCCAGCTTGTGAACCCAGAGCACTACTTACCTGGGAAAATGATTGCTGTCAGAGGAGTTGGGGGTGTCACCCCAGCCATACCCACCACCTTGGGCCACCTGGATTGGGGGGCCGGCAGCGGAATGAAAGAAGTTAGGGTAACTGACAAAATCCCCACCGCTTTGCTGGGTACTGACCTGGGACGGTTAGTAGCCCGGTATGAGCCTAATCTAACCCCCGTGGAGCCCGCCTCCCCAGCAGAACTCCAGGACTCTTGCAAGGTACTGTTTAATAACTCTGTGCAAGTGGGGGGGTGCTGGTGGGCCTACCGGGGCTACGGACTGTATACTAGGAACCAACCCTAGTGATTCTCCAGTGCCTAGGCCTGGAGTGGGACATGTTGATACAGGAAAAGCCTTGAAATTTGCATGTCACAGCTAGCCCAGATGTGACAAAGGGCTCGGCAGACTTTGATGTCACAGTCTGGGAAATTGCGTTATTTGTGGGACTTGTACCCTCAGGCACCAAATCGGGCTATAAAACAGCAGCTAGGACAGTCACAACTCGTAGTCTTTGGAGATAGCACAACGATAGGACTAACCTGGTTCCTGACCAAAAGTTGCGTCCTCCCGCAAACAACGTTCAGATCGATATGCTGGTAACGTTATCCTAATTTTATGCAAATATCCTTGTGTTTATCTTTGTAACTTTTATCCTTGCAACTTTTTTTTTTTTCAATTTAAAAGTTTATTGAAACATTTTATAAGAAGTACAGCATACAGAGTATACAATATGCATTATAAAACATGTGCTTCATACAAAATACAAAACATAGAACCGCCAACCGAACATAGGACAAGTGCTATAGGGTGGAATTTTTGTCTTCTCGTGAAAGGAGGTAGGCTAAAACTCATCTTGAACAGATTGTTTTGCTGAACCAGAGGAGGGCCTATAATGATACGTAAGTGGAGTTGGATAAATATGGCATACCTTCCTTTCCTAGCACATCAGATCCTGAGATTGTTCAGCTGCAAGGGATATTGTTAGGGTTTATATTGAGGAGGCCTTTTGATTAGTTCTAGTTCGGTATCTAGTCTGCACCATCTACAGGCAGGGCCAACATATGTCGAGTGGTCCAGAGCTAATGAGTCAGTAGGTAAAGCATTGAGTATTAGACCAATGGTGGGATAGTTTTGGTAATAAGGGATCACCAGCAGAGCCCATAGGGCAGGTGTTCCTATGTGAAGAACAAATTAGGCAGAATTGTCACGAATGTGAATATCTCGTACAGCTGAACAGGTCCCATCCCCTAGCCTGGTGAATTGAAATGCTAAAACCACTAAAGAACAAGGAAAAGAGTGTAGAGAGAATAAAAGACTGGCATATTCTTGATATCTCGAACGAGGAGCTGGGTGGTAAGGTGAGGGTCTCGTCTGGAAACATTTGAAAGGTGTAAGAGATTTAACACCAATAGGAGCTATTTATTTTGAAATTGGTTAGATCTTATGGAGATGGGCTTCTATTTCTTGTAAATATTCCAAATTCATTTTGAGTTTTAAATAATTTGGGAGATCGCTGGTGCCCCAGTTGCTGACTATTGCTTGTCTAGTGACGAGTAGTATTTGTGAGATTATGCCTCTATATTAGGTTGGAAATTGGCTAATTTCAATATGAAGGACTGCTATTTGAGGTTTGAGATCTAATTGGAGTGTAGTAGTCTCTTGAATTAGTTGTACAGCGAGATTCCAGAGGGATTGGACTCGGGGGCATTCCCACATTATGTGAAGTCGGGTCGCCTGTTGGTGGCAACCTCTCCAGCAGAGTGGGGATTTCTCTGGAGAAAAGTGTGCTAAGCGTACCGGGGTGTAGTACCATTTCATTACTAATTTTTGCAAAGTTTCCCAATAAGTGATACATTTAGTGTGGGTTTTTATATAAGTGAAAGCTTCTATTATTTGTTGATGTGTAATAGGGGAATTGCAATCCGAAGCCCAGCTGCTAGTGTATTTATTTATTAAGGAGACTCTTTTTGCTTTTAGTACTTTGTACCATATCTTGGTTGCTCCTTTTGATTGGGATTTGGATTGAAGCTGAACGGCGATTTGTCTAGGAAATTGGGTTGGGATAATGTTGTTTGTTTTGATTAGGTGGGCGATTTGCATATATGTGAATTTTTCTGATTCTGGGATGCTGAATTCTTTTGAAGGTCTGTAAAGCTGAGCAGTCTTTTTGAGATAAAGAGGTCATTTATATTTTTTATTCCTGTTGGTATCCAGTTTGAAAGGTTGAGGTCTGTTATCATGAGAGATAGTATTTTAATGTTGAGCTTGATAGTAATAGGGTCGGAGTCGAGTGGTACGTATTTTTTAAAAAGTTTCCATGCTAAGATGGAGCTTTGGATCGTTGGACAGGATTGTTTAGGGATTTTATATTCTAAGAGTATCGAAGGTATAGCCCATTCTATAGGGATGCCAGTGATGTGTTTTTCTATTTGTATCCAGGATTAAGTTGGATTCTCAGACCACCAGGATTTAGAAACTTCTAATAGGGTGGTGTGAAAGTATGATTCAAGGCAAGGAAGGCCAAATCCACCAAGTGTTTTTGGTATTTGAAGGGTTTCAGAGGAGATTCTATGTTTACGGCCTTTCCAGACAAATTTTGCTATTATGGTTTTTATGTTATGGAAGAATTTTTTTCGAAGTGGAATGTTTACCGTTCAGAATAGATACAGGATTTTGGGGAGGATTTGCATTTTTAAAGCAGCAACTCTGCCGGCCCAGGATATTTCATATTGTGAGATTTTTGAGAGGTCATCCGGGAGTTTTTTTTAGAAAGAGTAGGTAGTTAAGTTTATAAAGGTCCTTAGGGTTGGACGGGAGATTTATGCCTAGATAGGGTATATGTGTTTTTGCCCAGGTGAATGAGAATCTCTCCTCCAATCTCTTCTGAGTGTGTGTGGGTATATGGATGCCTAGTATTGTAGATTTGCTTTCATTAATCTTATACATGGAAGCATTGGAAAATTGCTGTATGGTAGATGCTATCTCTTTAAGGGATTGTTCTGGGTTTGAGACTGATATTATCACATCATCTGCGAATAGTGCTATTTTATATGCTTGTCTGCCAATATCTATTCCTTTGATACATGAGTTGGAGCGAATTGTTTCTGCAAATGTTTCCATCACTGGCACAAAGATCAGGGGGTATAGTGGGCATCCCTGTCTCGTGCCGTTAGTGATTGCAAAAGGTTTTGAGAGAAAGTTGGACACATTTACCTGGGCAGAGGGGTGTGTATATAAAGCCATTATAGCGGATTTTATATTTTCCTCTATTCCAAACTTTGAGAGGACAGCATCTAGAAAGCCCCAATGGACCCTATCAAAGGCCTTCTCTGCGTCTAAAGAGAGACACAGAGAAGGTCTTAGGGATCCGTCCATATGATATATCAGATCTATCATATGTCTCGTTCCATCTGAGGCTTGGCGGTCTTTCATGAAGCCTACTTGGTCCAAATTTATAAGGGAGGGCATAACTTCTTAGCCTTGCTGCTATAATTTTTGCGTAGAGTTTGGTGTTGTTGTTTAATAGGGAGATTGGGCGGTAGTTGGCTGGATTAGTAGGATCTTTCCCTGATTTGTGGATAACTGATATTGTAGCTTGAAGTTTTTCTTGGGGAAGTGTGCCTCTTTGGATAAATGTATTGAAAAGGGTCTGCATTTTGGGTGCTAGGGAGTTTCTGAAGGTTCTATCGTATTCATTAGTTAGTCCGTCTGGTCCTGGAGCTTTATTCAATTTGGAGGACATAATGTACTTATTTATTTCTAAGTTAGTTATTGGGAGGTTGAGGTTGGTGAGATCTGATTTGGAGAGTTTGGGTGGGGCTATTTTGTCAAGGAAAGCAGAAATGATATCATTATTAGGTTGGGAGGTTAGGGGATCTTCCTTTAGGTTATAGAGTGATTGATAGAATTCACTAAAAAAACATCTGCTATCTGCTGTGGGTTGATGTAGCTTTTATGAGTGGTAGGATGTGTAATGTTATGGATTTGACTCTTAACTTGTCTATTTTTTAATAATTTTGCTAGTAAGGGGCTAGCTTTGTTACTCTGTGAGTAGAATATCCTCTTAGATTGGCGTATCTTAAAGGCATATTCTTGAGATAGAAGTAGTCTTAGATCATGTCTTAGGGTGAAAAGATCTTTTGCCAGGTGGGTTGCTGGTTGCGGTAAGAGCAACTGTTTTTCCAGAGCTTGTATCTTGTTACATAGGTCATCTAATTTTTCATTTCTTTTCCTTTTTTGATTTGCTACCATTTTAATTAACATGCCCCTTACTACCGCTTTGTGGGCACCCCAAATGTAAGTAATATCCATGTCTTCTGCTTCGTTTTCTTTGAAGTAGTAGTTTAATTGTTCATTAATTAGGGATATATTTTCAGGAGAGGTTAAAAGCGAATTATTTAGTCACTATAATCCTTTCCCTGAGAGTGGTGAATGTAATTTGAGGGTTATGGAGACCGGGGCATGGTCGGACCATGATATCACTCCAATATCTGCTTTGATAATTCTCTGAAGGGCAAATTTGTTTAGGAGAAAATAATCAATTCTCGAGAGGGAGCCATGTACTGGTGATTGAAATGTGAAATCTTTTTCTGTACTATGTAAGGCTCTCCATGGATCAAACAGTTGCTCTTGGTGAAGAGGGTTTTGAAAAGTTTTAGGTTTATAGGTCTTATCTGAGACATGATCTAAGGTGGAAGATGCACATATGTTAAAGTCGCCCCCAATCACTAGCGTACCTCTTTGGAGTTTTTTTTTACTGTTCTTAATACGGAACGTACAAAAGATAATTGGCCTGTATTCGGTGCGTAGATATTAACCAGTGTAAAAGTTTCAGCATCAATTGTACAAATCACAATCAAGAATCTACCCTGGGGATCAGAGATGGAGTCTAAAATTGTAGCAGAAAGACGTTTATGAAATGCTACTAAGACACCTCTTATTTTCTTTTTAAAATTGCATTGGATGATTTGGGGGAAATCTCTGTGGGAACAATGTGGAGCTCTGCCTTCTACAAAATGAGTTTCTTGTGCTTAGAGGGTATCTGCTTTGCTTCTGGTTGCCTCTTTCCACGTAGCGTGTCTCTTTTGAGGCGAGTTTAGTCCCTTGGTGTTAATCAAACAGATTTTAATGCTCATTTTGTTGAATAGACGAGACTGCAGATTTAAGGTGTAGAGTATATCGAGATATGCAGTAATATCAACTGATAACAGAAAAAACAAACTCAGACAGTGTGCAGTTAATATGCAAGAACTTGAAAAACTGAGAGCAGTAACCGCAATAATAGCGGAGGCAAGGAGGCTAATTTCCTCTCATGGGGATAGCCTCTGATCATTTACGTAAGAGTCAGACAGTTTTGTCCGTATGAGAGCAGGAGAGCCGGGTCTTTCCCAGCTAAGTAGCTGGTTGCCTGCCCATCGGCAATTTGCTTGACGTTAAGGTTTAGGTGTAGATCTTACAGCAGGTTTATCTTCAGGTCTGATGTTCCATTGGTTTAGGAAACGTAGCCCTGCTTCTGGGGATGTAATGATGTGTGTCGAACCTCCTCTGTTGACAATCAGTTTAGTGGGGAAGCCCCATTTATATTGGATTAAGTGGCTTCTGAAGGCTCTGGTGATTGGTTGTAATGCTTTGCGGAATTGAAGGGTGTATTGTGAAAGATCCGGAAAGAGTTGTACTTTAGTGAATGGTTCAGGTGGCGCTCTGATTTTCCTTAGAGCATCAAGGATTATATCTTTGGTCTCATAATTATGGATTTTTGCCAAAACATCCCTCGGGACAGAGTCGGGTAGGGATTTTGGTCTGGGAATTCTGTGAGCTCGTTCTAGGATGGTCGCGTGATCGTTTAGGTCGGGAGCGATGGTTTTCATCATTTTAATCAGATAAGGTTTCAGCTCAGATGGGCCCACAGCCTCAGGGATCCCTCTGAACTTGATGTTGCAGCATCTGCTGCGGTCCTCTAGGTCGGCTAACTTCATTTTGACCCATTTGTTCTCTGACTCCTGAGTTTCCATAGTGTCCACCATGTTATTGTGCTCTGTTGTTAGTGCACTCAGCCTATCCTCATTCAGTGAGACTCTTTCCCCTAAGGAATCAATGGATCTCTGCAGGTTTGTGTAGAAGTGATTCATATTTATGATAAGGGATTGTTGTAGTGAGAGAAGCATGTCTTTCAGGTATGTCTGTGTGACTGCTTGTTCTGTAGAGGGGATACTGGCTATCTGGTGCGCTGGGTCTGCTGGGTTGGCTTCCTCCCCTCTCTCTGTGTCAAGTATCTGCGAGCTGGCCTGTGGGTCTGAGAGCCTGGGCCTCGATTTTTGCAGGCTTCTGGTAGAAGGTGAGTGGATCTCTGGTGAGGAGTCACCTTGGGAGGCTGATAGAGATGGGCTTGAGAGCGGAGGAAACTCGCCCTGATTGAGCGGTGTAGCCGCTGCAGCTGCTCGGGGACCGCTGTGGTCTGAGCGCCGCCGCCATCTTAGCTGTGTGTGACTGAGCGCGATCCCCGCTGCGGGAAAAACTTGGTCAGCTTCTGGGGTTTCGTAGTCCCCTTCTTCCTCTTTTTTGAGGTCTCCAGGTCGACCTCCATGCTGTCGGGTTGTTGGGAGTGTTGATTTCGCTGTGGGCTGCCGCTTTGAGCCGTTTCTCTGGGCTGGGAGAGAGGAGCTCTCAGATTATGCGTCCATACGAGATGGCCGCTGGACACGCCCCATCCTTGCAACTTTTATTTTGTAACTTTTATTGTTTTTTGTACATCTTTTGTATATATTATTTTCTGCATTGTTCCACCTTTTCCCTGCATTGTGTGTATGGGCCCTGTTGCGCTTGACAGCAGAGTGGCTAACAGTATCGTTCGGAATGACTGTTAGTGGTTTTGCTGCACTACAGTGTAACTTGCATTACAAGTCAGTGCCTGATTGTGTCATGTTACTGTACAACTGTACTGTGTGTGGGTGCGTGGCATTCCCGTATTCGGCCTAAAGCGCAAAGCTGACCCGAATACAAGAACTCGATAGCAGAGTGGAAGTGTCTAGCAACAGCTAGTGTTGGCAGTGAGAAGTGTTCTGAGGGGTCAGCCTTGTTTTAGCTTGACTAAGGCTGCTTCCCCTCTCGATCTGGTCAAACCCGCAGTCGGGAACCGTATACACAGGCGTGATGCGGGCCGGTTCATGACACACTGCTATTCTCGGAAATAGACGAAGCAGAAAGTGAAGCAAGAGTGTTAAGCTTGGAGGTGTAATCTCCACAGTCAGCATACAACACATAAGCTGACGTGAAGGAGGTACACACACCAGCACAAGGGATCAGGATATCCCCAGTTTAGTGGAGGAGAGGACTGACTCCAATAGGAGATTGTGGTGCACAGAGCCGGTGCAGATCCGAACAGCCACAAACAATACTTTCGTAATAACGTCTCAGCGCAAAGTAGCGCTGAGCGCATAAACCAGGACTGAGGAGATCAGAACAAGTAGACAGAATGAACGCTTGCTAGCTAGCGGCTACTTAGCGACAGCAAGCGTCCAAAACCAGACAGACTGGAATGAGGCAGCCAATGCGTTGCGGCGATGGCGTGCCTCACAAAGACAGGACAGGATAGTCAGAAAATAGCAGGATCAAGATAGATGAACGTAACACAGATAAATATACAATAAGTATGATTTCCTAACGTATTACAATTACAGCTATCAATGAAACTATTCGTAACGTCTGACTAACATATGTATATATCGGCAATGAACCGATATATGACATAAGCAGGAACTCTGACTAAGACTGGAGTAATACAGGGAACAGGACTCAGAAGGATTCGCTATCTCTTCGCAGAGATGAACGCAATCCACAAACAGGACCAGGAACAGGATAACTAGCTCAGCGTGCTGGAACGCTGACTAACGGAACACAGGATATAAACAGTTCGTGTACGTATATATCAGCGACACTGATGTATCAACGTAACACGAATTCAAGAAAAATAACAAAATGCGCAAGTATGCGTATATATTGGCGATGAACCAATATATGACACAAGACAAGCAAGTAACAACTTCTAGAACAAGAGCAGAACTAGGAGGACTCGCTGACCCCTTTGCAGGAGTCAGCGCAGTCCACACGGACCAGGAACGAGGTGGGGCACGAGCAGAGTAACAGATAGAATCTGAGACTATGGTAGCCCATGAGACATTGCAGGAAGCAGTTCTTTATACTGAGGTCATCCAATGGGAGCAGACCTGCAGATTCCCACACAAGTGAATGGTAATTAATCACAGGCTGATAGCAGGAAAAGGCAGACAATGATATGCAGCCTGCAGGAAAGGGACTGCCCCTCCACTGCAGCAGACAATGTTTGTTTACACAAGAGCATGTTAAACTGTCATTAATTTCAGAGTGACTGCAGATGGAATCAGCAACTAGTTTAAGTGCAAACCAAACTATGCAAGAAAATGCATGTAATGACATCAGAACTGCTTGGGTTACAATACCACTGCAGCCAGCAGTAAACGCTGCAGACATGATCATAACATTACCCCCCCCCCCCCCCTTAAAAGCGGATACCAGACGCTTTTCGAAACTGAAATTCCCAACAAAACAATCTGACTGATAATTCATGATGACCGGGACAGCCCGGCAAGACCAAATTCCAGAATCAGTCCCCACAAGACTGGACCCATCAGAACCAGAACCTACAGAACCATGCCCGTCAGCACCACAAGCCTCAGTGTGATACCCATCAGAACCACGACTTCCAGAGAAAATCCCCCAGAAACTCTCTGAGCGATACCCACCGCCTTCCCGGGACTGTCCAAAAACGCCAAAGCCTTTGCAATGCCCACCGGAACTGTCCCCACCAACACAAAACCCACCGTTGAACCAGTCCAAGGTACCAGGACAAGTTTCCTCAGAGATCTCCCAGAACACTTGGAAGCTCCAAAGAGATCCCCACAGGTCAGAACGCCCCTTAGGCTCACATGGAGAACCATCAAGAACCCCTATGGAACCCAGGGCAACTCTAGAGTCAGGGTCACAAGGACAAACATCAAGATCAGGGTTTTTAGGGACCAGAACCATCTCCGGGCATGCAGGCCAACCGGCAACATCAGAACATGTCTCCACTAGGGAAGCGTGTGAGCACGCCAACACAGACACACTTGGGCACTCTGGCATACGAAGCACATCTGGGCACACCGGCACAAAAGAGACTTCTGGGCATGTCAAGGAACTGCAAACCTCAAAGTCAGTCAAGGTAGGACCGAAACCAGGACTGGGCAAAAAAAAATCATGACTAGACTTCACAGTTACTGGATTCTCACTAAAAAATGCAGGATCAGACTTAGATGTCTCTGATTCCAGCAAAGTTATTAACAAATCATGTTCAGGGGCATTTACAAGACAGGACAAATCTTCTGATGTATGCACCGAACTAGACAGGGTTCCCATAACTTCTTCTGGACTAGACAGAGACTCATCAAATACACTGGATTGGAGCTCATGAAGGGCTGCAAAACAAGTCAGTAGTGCAGCAATCCCCACTGAACTAGGCAAAACTGAGTAACTCACTGGACAGGAAGGGGACTCAGGAACTTCTGCCACACCGGCCAGAGAACCAGAATTTTCCAGGATACAGGGCTGGGTTTCAGAAACACTCATTAACCCGGACTGAAATTCTGAGATTTCTATTATTTTTTCCAGCGAGTCAGAATTATCCATGTTACAGGGCAAGACTTTTGAAACATTCAGAGGACAGGGCTGGAGTTCCTCGGCTGTTACAACACTGGAGAGGGACTCAACAACATTGGTTAAATCAGACTGTGTACAGGGCAAGGTATCTAACACACTTGCTGACGAGGACAATATTTCAATGGCTTCTGCTTCGCTGGGCAGAAATTCATCAAGTTTTATTAGAGCAGACTGTAATTCCAAAACAGCTGCTAGACAAGTGAATATTACTGCAACACCAACTGAGGTAAGCAGTGCCTCAGACTGTTCTGCTAGAGGGTTTGAAGTATCCAAAGTACTGGGTGAAGCATAAGACTCTGTGACCACAGCTTCACTGGACAGGATCACCGAACAGTCCACACTGCAGGGCAAAACCATGGAAGCACCTGCTGGACAGCATAATGATTCTGTGACCTGAGTTTCATTGGAGAGATCTACTGCACAATTCATGGTATAGGGCAAGTTCACTGGAACATTTTCTGAACACGGTAATAATTCTGCGATTTCGGACTCACATAGCAGACGCTCTGAGTTATTCATGAAACTAGAGTGAGGTGTAGAAACAGGAAGATCAAAACACAATGTTTGCGCATCTAAATCACCATTCAATTGTGAAATTGGAAAATTCAGATGCTGGGGTTCTGAGATTTCTGGACAGGATTGCTGGGACTCAGAAACTGATGTAGTGCATCTATTGGCATCTGCTGGATCAGACAGGAGTTGAACTTTATTAACACAGGTAATTTCTGCAGAAGTGTTTGCAGAGACAGGCAAGATTTTTCTGGTGTCTGTTTCACTGAACAAAGACTCATGAGTACTGGCTAGGCTGGACTCAGAAGTCAGCAGGACCTCTGGGTCCTCTGCTGAGAAATTTGTGCAGGGCAAGATTAAGGAAGTATTAGTAATTTCTGTCTTACTGGGAAGTAACACTGAGTTATCCATGGTACAGGGTGGAATTACAGGAACTTCAATTTCACACAAAAGGAGCTCTGAATCACTCGCTGAATCAGCCAAAGGTGCTGAAGCAGGCGAGTCCTCAGGAACTGAGGAAGTGGAACAATCTCCACTTGACAGTGTGTCTTCCCTGGTATCAACTGATTGAATCGCATAAAAATCGTCCAGAATCATTCTCCACACATTGATCAATGGAGCCACAAAGTCATACCCACACACACCAGTTTTTATTAGGTTATAGGCAGACTTAATGCATGCATTCAATACTAATTCACTTTTTGCACTGTAAAACTGACAAAATGAACTTGCATCTTTCTTCCATTCATAGACCAGGGCTTCCATCTCTCCTTTCTCAAATGGAGGATCCCATGCATATTTAACAGCTGAGCATTCCGGCTGATCATAGTTTGCAAATGTGTTAGTGGCAGAAACATACATTGGGTTATTTAGCAGGTGATTGGGCGATTTCTTATTCCTAAGGATCTCCAATACCTGTAGCAAGTGTTGAACTGTAGTGTATGCAAATTTCCCTTGCTGCACGAATAAATTGATCTGTTCAATACTCTGTAATATATCTTCATAATCATATTCAGATAATTCATTTAAACAAGAACTTTTATTTTCCCTGGCTAGCAATGAAAGTTCATTAGTAGTTTCATAGGTCCATTTGACTCCCCTGAATGGTGACTGAATTTCATTATCTGCTACTGGCGGAGTCTCATTACAGATCTGATGCGCAGTCGCCAAGGGCAACGACTCCGCTGATTGTAACGCTTTTCTTTTGGAGCGTTTACGTTTGGCTTTAGACCCTGCTGCCTTAGCAGAAGAAAAGTTATCAGAACAATTATCTGCTTGCTGATTATTTTTGTAGGCAGTAGAAGGAGCAGCTGATTGACAAGCTGCCAGGAGCTTATCAAAAGGGCTAGGCAAATCGGGTTTGCGCAGCCAGTTATGGATCACAAACGCTAGAAATTCCAGTGGTCTCTCTTTTAAATTGGTATGATCCAAGACATCGTAGGCCCACTGAAACAATCTTCCCTTAAATAAAACATAAACTAGCTGGGGGGCCCACGTTGAAACAGGAGTAGCCTGGAGCTCGGGATTGGCCAGGAACCTGGTACATTCAGAAAAAAACTCATTTTCTGTTTCAGAATTGAGCTTCTCAAATTTCTTAAAGGAACAGGAACCATAACAAACAGTGTCATTTTTGCTGGGAACCCCCCCCACAATGGGGATTGGTAATGGGGCTACCATAATGTTAAGCTTGGAGGTGTAATCTCCACAGTCAGCATACAACACATAAGCTGACGTGAAGGAGGTACACACACCAGCACAAGGGATCAGGATATCCCCAGTTTAGTGGAGGAGAGGACTGACTCCAATAGGAGATTGTGGTGCACAGAGCCGGTGCAGATCTGAACAGCCACAAACAACACTTTCGTAATAACGTCTCAGCGCAAAGTAGCGCTGAGCGCATAAACCAGGACTGAGGAGATCAGAACAAGTAGACAGAATGAACGCTTGCTAGCTAGCGGCTACTTAGCGACAGCAAGCGTCCAAAACCAGACAGACTGGAATGAGGCAGCCAATGCGTTGCGGCGATGGCGTGCCTCACAAAGACAGGACAGGATAGTCAGAAAATAGCAGGATCAAGATAGATGAACGTAACACAGATAAATATACAATAAGTATGATTTCCTAACGTATTACAATTACAGCTATCAATGAAACTATTCGTAACGTCTGACTAACATATGTATATATCGGCAATGAACCGATATATGACATAAGCAGGAACTCTGATTAAGACTGGAGTAATACAGGGAACAGGACTCAGAAGGATTCGCTATCTCTTCGCAGAGATGAACGCAATCCACAAACAGGACCAGGAACAGGATAACTAGCTCAGCGTGCTGGAATGCTGACTAACGGAACACAGGATATAAACAGTTCGTGTACGTATATATCAGCGACACTGATGTATCAACGTAACACGAATTCAAGGAAAATAACAAAATGCGCAAGTATGCGTATATATTGGCGATGAACCAATATATGACACAAGACAAGCAAGTAACAACTTCTAGAACAAGAGCAGAACTAGGAGGACTCGCTGACCCCTTCGCAGGAGTCAGCGCAGTCCACACGGACTAGGAACAAGGTGGGGCACGAGCAGAGTAACAGATAGAATCTGAGACTATGATAGCCCATGAGACATTGCAGGAAGCAGTTCTTTATACTGAGGTCATCCAATGGGAGCAGACCTGCAGATTCCCACACAAGTGAATGGTAATTAATCACAGGCTGATAGCAGGAAAAGGCAGACAATGATATGCAGCCTGCAGGAAAGGGACTGCCCCTCCACTGCAGCAGACAATGTTTGTTTACACAAGAGCATGTTAAACTGTCATTAATTTCAGAGTGACTGCAGATGGAATCAGCAACTAGTTTAAGTGCAAACCAAACTATGCAAGAAAATGCATGTAATGACATCAGAACTGCTTGGGTTACAATACCACTGCAGTCAGCAGTAAACGCTGCAGACATGATCATAACAAAGAGGAAACAAAAGAGAGGTACGCGATCAGGACTGCTAACTAGACTGAGAGCTACTCCACATAAAATCCCTCTTCCTAGCTCACTTCTTGCAAATGTGAGATCCCTCACAAATAAAATGGATGAGCTCTGACTGGATAACTCCATGTATAAAACTATGAGAGACTGTTGCCTTTTGATTTTTTTGGAGACATGGCTGGACCCCTCCATACCAGACGCTGCAGTTGAGCTTGCAGGTCACACGCTTCACCGTGCTGATCGAACGCATGATTCTGGCAAGGAAACAGGTGGAGGTCTATGTGTTTATATCAATAATGCTTGGTGCACTAACGTAACCATAATCAACAAGTCTTGTTCACCTGATGTGGAATATCTAATGCTGAGATGTCAACCTTTTTACCTACCCAGGGAACATACAGTTATTATAATTATGGCAGTGTACATTCCACCTCATGCCAATACTAAGTCAGCAAATGAACAACTGTTTGATGTCATTATTAAGCAACAGAACTTACACCCTGATGCAATTTTCATCATTGCTGGAGATTTTAACCAAGCAAATCTTAAGAAGGTGTTTCCCAGATTTCATCAGCATGTTGCCTGTAAAACCAGAGGAGAAAACACCTTGGATCATGTCTATACAAACATAAAAAGTGCCTATAAGATCACCCCACGCCCCCCACTGGGACAGTCTGACCATCTATCTTTGTTTCTTATTCCCGCATACAAAGCCATTATCAACACTGCTAAACCAATTAGAAAGTATGTTAAAGTCTGGCCTGAGACTGCCTTCTCTCAGCTCCAAGATTGCTTTGAAAATACAAATTGGGATATTTTCTTTCATGAAACAGACCTGGAGACGAGTACTTCCTCTTTATTGTCATATGTTAATTTCTGTGTGGACACCAACACTGTCAACAAAAGAATTACGGTTTACCCAAATCCTAAACCATGGAGAACAAAAGAGCTCAAGGAACTTCTAAAGAATAGAAACAAAGCTTTTAAAATACAGGACAAAGAAGCATATTCTTCAGCCAGAGCAAGTCTGAAAAAAGGCATACGAAATGCAAAATTTGAATACAAACAAAGGATTGAGGAAAACTTTGAAAATGACTCAAACCCAAAGAGGATGTGGCAAAGCATTCAACTATTCACAGATTACAAAAAGAAGTATAGCACTCAATATACACTGGACAATAACATCCCCAGCCTAGCAGAGGAACTTAACTTCTTTGCTAGATTTGAAAAAGACAACAATCGGCCTCCAGTCAACTTTGGGCCCACTACAGACTCACAGCCTTTAATCCTTCACATATATGAAGTGCAGCAAGCACTAACAAATATCAACACCAGGAAAGCTGCAGGTCCTGATGGTGTGCAAGGACGTGTGCTCCAGGCCTGAGCTGGCCAACTAGCGAAAGTTTTTACACAAATATTCAACCTCTCTCTGTTCTTGGGTGTAGTTCCATCATGCCTTAAATCTACAACCATTGTGCCAGTCCCAAAAAATCCTAGGATAACCTGTCTTAATGATTATCGACCAGTTGCTCTAACCCCTGTCATCGCCAAGTGCTTTGAACGACTGGTAGCCACACACATCAAGGCCTCCATCCCAGCAAATCTAGATCAACACCAGTTTGCTTACCGAACAAATAGATCGACTGAGGATGCCATCTGTGTATCTCTCCATGCTGCCCTCTCACACTTGGAAAAGCCCAACTCCTATGTTAGGATGCTCTTTGTTGACTACAGCTCAGCATTTAACACCATTGTACCTAGCCAGCTGACCAACAAACTCCATGCACTAGGTCTTGCTCCCTCCATATGTATTTGGTTATTGGATTTCCTTACTAATTGCCCTCAAACTGTCAGACTAGGAAAACAGACATCCTCCACCCTTACCCTGAGCACTGGCGTGCCACAGGGCTGTGTATTAAGCCCTCTCCTCTATGCACTTTTCACCCATGACTGCCAGCCTATCCATACCTCAAACATAATTGTTAAGTTTGCAGATGATACGACTGTCATTGGGCTTATATCAGACAATGAGGAAGCTGCATACAGAGAAGAAGTTAGGAACCTGACTGCATGGTGTGACATTAACAACCTGTTATTAAATACAAAGAAGACCAAATAAATTATTCTGGACTTTAGGACCACCAAAAAGACCACACACCTACCGCTAATGATCAATGCAGAGGCTGTGGAGAGAGTTTCCAGCTTCAAATGTTGGGAGTCACCATCGCAGAGAACCTGTCCTGGGCTGACAATGCTTTAGCTCTAACTGGCAAAGCACAACAACGCCTCTACTTTCTGAGAAAACTAAGGAGCGCTAACCTGCCACAGAAGCTGCTGGTTAATTTCTACAGATGCACTATAGAAAGCGTTCTGACCAATTTCATGACGGCCTGGTACAACAGCTGCACAAAGGCTACTAGAGAAGCTCTGCAGCGAGTTGTTAAAACAGCAGAAGCCATTATCGACACTGAACTACCATCGCTGGAACTTTTGTATAATACTTGCAGCGTGAGAAAGGCCAAAAACATTATCAAGGACAACACTCACCCTGGAAATGCCTTGTTTGAGCTCCTTCCATCAGGTAAACGTTTTAGATCAATCCGCACACACAAAAACAGACTGAAAGACAGCTTTTTCCCATCCGCCATAAACTTAATGAACTCTGAATCCTCTCTGAAATAATTAACACTGTGTACAAATTGTTTAAACATCTGTAATACCTGGCATACTTGTATAATCTCTTCTCTTTCTTGTTACTATCACTATGTTCCCTATATGCACCGGGGGGGTTGTCATAAAAAGTAATTTCATTGTGTTACACAATGACAATAAAGTGAATTGAATTGAATTTAAAATTCATGGCTGAAATTTGATTGGCTGTTTTATGCTCTGCCCATTTTCCCTTGGTTTGTAACCTCGGTCACCAAGTGACCAACTGTGCCAAGTGTGGGGACTCTGGCTTGAATACTGCGAGAATGGCAGCCTTTTTACATTTTTTCATTGACATGAATGTGTGGAATCTGATTTGCTGTTTGTAGCTCCGCCCAGGTGTGCAGGGGGGACGTGAGACCCCCAGAACATATCATCCCAGGTAGTAAGGAATCTGTATACCAAGTTTCATAAAAATTGATCAAAGTGTTTTCGAGTGATTGTGGCACATACACACATACACACATACATACATCTGATTTTATATACATAGATAATATATAATAATCATTATCATCATTTGGAGATTGTTAGCATAAATAAGTATTTGAAGCCATGTCTACTGAATTGGAAGGAATAAAAAGAGCCCATAACCACAAAACAAAACAAAAAAGTCCAGGGCCCATGTGCAATTACATTTTTTTCTCCTAGGAGTTAATTTTTCATCTTCTATTTAAAGTAACTTTCAGCACTCTGCAATTGAAAGGGTACTAAAAAGTAGGTGAAAAAAGTAGGTGACACATTTAAAATTACCACTTAAAGCAGATCTAAGATGAAAAACTAACTATAACAAGTAACTTGTCTATACATCTTATCTTAAGTTCCACCCCACTCTACGCCTGTGGATCACAGACTTCCTCACCAACAGATCCCAGGTCGTAAAGCTGGGCACCATCTCCTCTCAACCTCGGATTACAAATACAGGAGCACCACAAGGGTGCGTCCTGTCGCCGTTCCTGTTCTCCTTGTACACGAATGCTTGCAGATCCACAACGGACTCCATCAAAGTGATCAAATTTGCGGACGACACCACCATTGTCAGTCTCATCACTAAAAATGATGAGGAAGTGTTCCGCCTCCAGGTTGAAAGCATCTGCCACTGGTGTAGGGAGAACGGGCTGGTCCTAAACACGGCAAAAACTGTGGAGATGATTGTTGATTTTAGGAAGCACGCCAACGCCCCCCCTCCAATCCATATTGAGGACAAAGAAGTTGAAAGAGTTCCCTGTGTCCGACTTCTTGGCACAACCATCTCCAACGACCTGAAGTGGAAGGCAAACACCTCCTACATCCAGAGGAAAGCCCAGCGGAGGTTATTCTTTCTCCGCCAACTGAAGAAGTTCGGCATATCCCCGAAACTTTTGACCAGCTTCTACTCTGCTACAAATTGCATCTGTCCTCTGCTCTTCCATCCTAGTCTGGTATGCCAGCTCCTCTGCCAGCGACAGACACAAATTACAGAGAGTCATCAGATCAGCGGAGAGAATTATAGGAAAACCGCTACCCGCTCTGGACCTCCTCTACCATTCAAGGCTGAGCTCCAGGGCCCTGAGGATTGCAAAAGACCCCTCACACCCAGGCAACCACTTTTTCAGCCAGCTTCCTTTGGGCCGGAGGTATCGGACCATCTACACCAGGACCACTAGACACAGAAACAGCTTCTTCCCCTCAGCCGTAAACTCACTAAACTCTCTCCACGTACTCCCCACCACATCGCTTTTGCCGTCACATATATCCATAGCAGCGCCAAGCCCAGTGAATAACTTGAGTGTTGTGTAACTATACAAAAATTTAGTGTTTTTTTTGCTTGCATGTTTTTTTTTTTCGTTTTTTTTTCCTCTGTATGAAATGTCTGACATAGTGTTGATCCTTACTGATGTTTTCAGTGTACCTATCCTACCTGTATCCTGTACGTGCCATGACCAATTCCGGGCACGACCCAGTCTTGCTTGGCGAAAATAAAGATTCTGATTCTGATAGTTGGCACACCAAATCTAGCTGCAAACAGCTTCAACAGTATAGGAATTTTTCTTCCTGTGATACAATGACAACAGCCATGTTGTTTGTAAACATTACACACAGGCAAGCTTATCTGCATCTTCAGCACTCAGCCTGTGATTAAAACCTAATCCCCCTCCTCCTCCCCTCTGCCTCTGAAATCTCTGGCTAGTAACACCTCCCCCTCCTCCTGCCCAGACTGAGCTCCCATAAACCCTTGCTACTGTCTGAAAATGCCAAGGCACTAGAGTATTAAAACAAAAACAAAACAGTATTTGGCTTGAGGAATGCATTACAGTATAAACTATATGAAAGGAGCACAATTATGCAATGAGTAAAAGTTCCTCTCGGATCGACTTTAACTTTTCTCTTGAGTTTTCTACTAGGACTGAATTTTTTATCTTCTATTTAAAAGTTCTTTAAAACAAAAAATGAAAATTGATTTCCTAGGAGAAAACTCAGGAGAAAAAGTGAATTGCATATGGGCTACTAGCTGGTGGCCCGGCGTTGCCCGGGTAAATTTCTGGCTAGCGCACAATTACGCAATTACCTAATTTGTGAGTTTTGCGGTCTTTGACATCAATGATTTGCACTGAAAATAAATAAATCTAATTGGCTGTGGCTCCACCCCTCTTTCTGAATTCGAACCCCAGTCACCCAAAGACCAACTGTACCAGGTTCGAGGCTTTGTGTCATTAACAGTGCAAGAATGGCAGCAATTAAGTATTTCCCCTTGAAAATCAATAGGTGAATTTTGATTAGCTTTTGTAGGCTCCTCCCACCTTTCTGAATATTAATCCCAGTCACCCAGTGACCAACTGTGCAAAGATTGATTCCTCTACCATTGACAGTGTAAGAATGGCTGCAGTATACATTCTGGCAGCCATTCTGAGTACATTCTGGCAGTGAAATTTGTATTTTTTCTCCACCCACTGATGTCCTGATGTTTCCCGGGTATATATTTAGCTGGTGTTGGCTGCACACACTTTTTCTAACCCTAACACACAATTACTCAATGACCAAGTTTGTGAGCTTCGCGGTCTTTGGCATCAATAATTTGCACTGAAACGAAACAAATCTGATTGGCTGTTTGTGGCCCCACCCCCTTTTCTGAATTTGAACCCCAGTCACCCACTGACCAATTGTACCAGATTTGAGGTTTGTGCCATTAACAGTGCAAGAATGGCAGCAATTACGTATTCCCCTTGAGGCCTCTTTCACAGTGTGATGTTAAAACAACATTTAACGCAGAATAACTCACTGCAATGAAAAATCAATGACCTGTTCACAGTGCACATGTTATGTTGTTGTCTAACGCTGCAAGTTAAGTGAATGTACTGCATGCAGTGAGATATAAACGTTATTAGCTGCGTTAGACTGTTTGCACATGCTCAGTAATGACTCGGAAGCATACTTTTCATTGCCTGTATGCTCTACTCTATGCAACGATAACGGGGTATTAAGTTGTGTTGCGACTTTTTTGGGGCATTGTGGTGTAATTTTGCGTTGCGACTGAAAAGTCGCATCAAAACGCATTGTACTACTGTGAAAGAGGCCTTAAAATCAATAGGTGAATTTTGATTGGCTTTTGTAGGCTCCACCCACTTTTATGAATATTAATCCCAGTCACCCAGTGACCAGTTGTGCAAAGTTTGAGAACCCTACCATTAACAGTGTCAGAATGGCTGCAGTTTACATTTTCCCAGTGACATTTGTATTTGTCTCCACCCACTGATGACCCGGAATTGCCCGTGCATGTATTTGGCTGGTGTTCGCTACAGCCCCTTTTTCTAACCCTAACACACAATTACATAATGACCAAGTTTGTAAGCTTTGCAGTCTTTGTCATCTATAATTTTCATTGAAATGAAACAAATCTGATTGGCTATTTATGGCTCAACCCCCTTTTCTGAATTTGAACCCCAGTCATCCAAACACCAACTGTGCAAAGTTTGAGAACTCTACCATTAACAGTGTAAGAATGGCTGCAGTTTACATTTTCCCAGTGAAATTTGTATTTGTCTCCGCCCCCTTTTTGGTTATGGGAATAAAAAGTATCCTATACTTTATTCCAGGTATTGTACTATGTGTGTGCCAAATTTCATTCAAATCCGTTCAGCTATTTTTGCGTGATCGAGTAACAAACATACAAACATACAAACTTTCCCATTTATAATACTAGCTGGACGCCCGCCGTTGCCCAGGTATGTATTTGGCCGGTGTTGGCTCCACCCACTTTTCCTAACCCTAACACACAATTACTCAATTACTTAATGACCAAGTATGTGAGCTTTCCGGTCTTTGGCATCAATAATTTGCATTGAAATAAATCTGATTGGATGTGTTCCCACCCATTTTCTGAATTTGAACCCCAATCACTCAATGGCCAATTGTACTAGTTACAGGTGATTAACAGTGCCAGAGGCTTGTGCCATTAACAGTGCAAGAATGGCAGCAATTAAATATTCCCCTTAAAAATCAATAGGTGGATTTTAATTGGCTTTTATAGGCTCCACCCACTTTTTTGAATATCAATCCCAGTCACCCAGTAACCAACTGTTCAAATTTTGAGAACCCTACCATTAACAGTGTAAGAATGGCAGCAATGAAATATTCCCCTGAAAAATCAATAGGCAATTTTTGATTGGCTTGTGTAGGCTCCACCCACTTTTCAGAATTTTATTCCTAGTCACTCAATGACCAACTGTGCGAAGTGTGAGAACCCTGCCATTAACAGTGTAAGAATGGCTGCAGTTTACATTTCCCAGTGAAATTTGTTTTTGTCTCCGCCCCCTTTTTGGTTATGGGAATTATAAGTATCCTATACTTTAGTCCAGGTAATGTACTATGTGTGTGCCAAATTTCATTCAAATCCGTTCAGCCATTTTTGTGTGATCGTGTAACAAACATCCAAACAGCCAAACATCTGAACTTTCCCATTTATTATATTAGTAGGATTAGTAGCATAAAAGGAATGGGGGGGGGGGGGGGGAGCTCTACATCTGCTACTTGATAAGGAACATGTTTGCTTAGTCTGATTGACAAGTCTCTAGCTATTGTTGCAACAAAGTCCCCCATTTGTTAGAGAAGAATGGGGCTCGTATGCAATTCACTTTTTCTCTAGAGTTTTCTCCTAGGTGACATTTTTAAAATTGCCAATAAAATGCCTTTTAAGCCACCAGCAAGCAAGATATTTAAAATAATAAAAGTACCATTTAACCTACATTTTGTACTTTTTTTTAATTGCAAAGTGTTGAAAAATAATTTCCTGCGCCCCGCAACTGAAAAAGTACCAAAAAGTACCCTTTCTTGTTTGTGGCTTACACCAGTGGTGCTCAGCAGAGCTCGAATATTCGAGTAGCTCGAATATTCGAGCTCTTTTTCAGCTATCCGAGCTCGGTATTCGAGCTCCGAATAGCTGTAGCTATTCGAATGGGCTATCCGAGTACACTCGAATAGCCCATTCACTATTCGAGCTATTCGAGCAAACGGCGCTATTCGAGCTCGGTACCGAGCTCGAATAGCGTCATAGCCCAGATTGATGTCCTTAGAGCCAATCAGAGGGCTCCCAGGCCCTCTGACGGCAGCCAATCACAGAGGGGGACCCTGGCCAGCCCCTACCCTATAAATAGCGGCCGCCATGTTCCGTTTCTCCATGCTTGCCTGAGACTTGTACAGAGAGAGAGTTGCTCCTTTGTGCTTTGGCTTAGCAAGTGCTCTATTGTGATCATTTACCTAGCGTTTTTGCTCACCTACACCTGCCATATACACCTATATTGTTGTTAGTTAGATAGACATTGTATTTTAGTTAGTAGCTTGTGTGTTACATTAGAGACAGGCAGCTGCTGCAAGCTTACAGGTTTAGGCCTCAGGGGGGCCTTGCCTCTGTGGGCAGCTGTCCTCTGTTTATTTCTCTCATCTATACCAGTATTTCTGCTGTCCTTTACTAATAGTATTGTAGTTATACTGTACTAGGAGTAGGACACTCACTGACTGTCACTGTTTATAGGCTACTAGCTAGCTCCTGCGTGTGTGCACTCACTCACTGTCTGTGTGTACACACACTCTATTTCCTTCTGATTACTGATAGATTATTGTTAGTTAGTTGTACTTACTGTTACTACTTACTCTTACTGTACTAGGAGTCTAGGACACTCAGTCAGACAGTCACTGTGTTCATAGGCTACTAGCTCCTGCGTGCGGTCACTCACTGTCTGAGTGTACACACACCACCCACACTCCATTTCCTTCTGATCGCTGATTGATTATTGTAATTAATTAGTTCTACTTACTGTTACTACTTACTCTTACTGTACTAGGAGTCTAGGACACTCAGTCACTGTGTGTTCATAGGCTACTAGCTCCTGCGTGCGGTCACTCACTGTCTGAGTGTACACACACCACCCACACTCCATTTCCTTCTGATCGCTGATTGATTATTGTAATTAGTTAGTTCTACTTACTGTTACTACTTACTCTTACTGTACTAGGAGTCTAGGACACTCAGTCACTGTGTTCATAGGCTACTAGCTCCTGCGTGCGTGCACTCACTGTCTGAGTGTACACACACCCACACTCCATTTCCTTCTGATCGCTGATTGATTATCGTAATTAGTTAGTTCTACTTACTGTTACTACTTACTCTTACTGTACTAGGAGTCTAGGACACTCAGTCACTGTGTTCATAGGCTACTAGCTCCTGCGTGCGTGCACTCACTGTCTGAGTGTACACACACCCACACTCCATTTCCTTCTGATCGCTGATTGATTATTGTAATTAGTTAGTTCTACTTACTGTTACTACTTACTCTTACTGTACTAGGAGTCTAGGACACTCAGTCACTGTGTTCATAGGCTACTAGCTCCTGCGTGCGTGCACTCACTGTCTGAGTGTACACACACCCACACTCCATTTCCTTCTGATCGCTGATTGATTATCGTAATTAGTTAGTTCTACTTACTGTTACTACTTACTCTTACTGTACTAGGAGTCTAGGACACTCAGTCACTGTGTTCATAGGCTACTAGCTCCTGCGTGCGTGCACTCACTGTCTGAGTGTACACACACCACCCACACTCCATTTCCTTCTGATCGCTGATTGATTATTGTAATTAGTTAGTTCTACTTACTGTTACTACTTACTCTTACTGTACTAGGAGTCGAGGACACTCAGTCACTGTGTTCATAGGCTACTAGCTCCTGCGTGCGTGCACTCACTGTCTGAGTGTACACACACCCACACTCCATTTCCTTCTGATCGCTGATTGATTATTGTAATTAGTTAGTTCTACTTACTGTTACTACTTACACTTACTGTACTAGGAGTCTAGGACACTCAGTCACTGTGTTCATAGGCTACTAGCTCCTGCGTGCGTGCACTCACTGTCTGAGTGTACACACACCCACACTCCATTTCCTTCTGATCGCTGATTGATTATCGTAATTAGTTAGTTGTACTTACTGTTACTACTTACTCTTACTGTACTAGGAGTCTAGGACACTCAGTCACTGTGTTCATAGGCTACTAGCTCCTGCGTGCGTGCACTCACTGTCTGAGTGTACACACACCCACACTCCATTTCCTTCTGATCGCTGATTGATTATCGTAATTAGTTAGTTCTACTTACTGTTACTACTTACTCTTACTGTACTAGGAGTCTAGGACACTCAGTCACTGTGTTCATAGGCTACTAGCTCCTGCGTGCGTGCACTCACTGTCTGAGTGTACACACACCCACACTCCATTTCCTTCTGATCGCTGATTGATTATTGTAATTAGTTAGTTCTACTTACTGTTACTACTTACTCTTACTGTACTAGGAGTCTAGGACACTCAGTCACTGTGTTCATAGGCTACTAGCTCCTGCGTGCGTGCACTCACTGTCTGAGTGTACACACACCCACACTCCATTTCCTTCTGATCGCTGATTGATTATTGTAATTAGTTAGTTCTACTTACTGTTACTACTTACTCTTACTGTACTAGGAGTCTAGGACACTCAGTCACTGTGTTCATAGGCTACTAGCTCCTGCGTGCGTGCACTCACTGTCTGAGTGTACACACACTAAATTTACTTGTGATTACTACTGATTATTGTAACTGCTAGTTGTACTTCCTGACTGTTACTACTTACCTACTGTACTAGGGGACACTCACTCAGTCACCTCACCAACCAACCCACTCCATTAAAGTACCCCACTTTTCACCCGCCCTTTTACAAAACTTTTGTCTATACGCCCAAAACATTTAAGATGTCTGGAAGTGGCAGCCAGCGCGGTTTGGGCAAGGGGAAGGGCAGCAAGGGAATCAGGAGGAGAGGGAGCAGCATTGTGGCAAGCCGCGGCCGCGGGCGCGCCACCATGCACAGTTCCGCAGCAGCAGCAGCAGCGTCAGTGGCTAACATTCCTCCCATAGCCACTGGCCGTGGACGCCTTGGGCGCCGCCCAGCAGGAGCATCTGCAACTCACGCTGCAGAGACACAGCAGCAGCAGCGTGTAGCACCTGCTCCCATTTTCCTCCAGCCGGGTCGGAAACGTCCCATTGAGGAAAAGGATGCAGACACTGTGGTGCAACTCATGACGGAGGATGAGCAGCCCGCCATCAGCTCTGCATCCGAGGCCTCCACCCTCACCACCACCACCACCCCTGTTCGCAGCAGCCGCCCAGCAGGGTCTGGGGAGGAGGCCAGTTCACCATCACTCGCCGACCTGTCATTCAGCAGTCTTTTGACCCCAGGCATCATGAGTAAATTGTCTGCTGTTGTTGGCGATCTTGAGGAGGAGATGCTGATGGGCACTTTGGGGGATGAGGGATTGGACAGCAAGACTGTGGCGACAGTCAAGCAGCCCATCCATGCATCAGGAGAGGAGTTTGGGGGGTCCTCATCCCAGCAGGACATGTTTCAGGAGGGGGAGGATGATGATGACCCGGTGACAGACAGAGACTGGGTGCCACCACCTCCAGGGGATGTCGTCCTCAGCAGCTCTGAGGAGGAGGAGGAGGATGCTCTTGTGGGCCTTGCAAGGAGGCGCATCATTGCAAGCATTGGCAGCAGCAGTAGGCAGGTCCCACAGCCTGCTGGTGTCTCAGGCTCAGCAGCAGCAGCAGCAGCATCTGCCAGTACCACCACCAGCCGCACCCAAGCCCCCCAAGCCCCCCCCCCAACCACCACAGGGAGACAGGCAGCAGCGCTTCCATGCCGTAGGGGGATGTTTAAGTCACCAATCTGGCGATATTTCACCATGCCCACTGTGTACAGCAAGTACGCCACTTGCAACCACTGTCAGCGGAAGTTGAGCAGAGGTGCAGACCCCTTAAAGTTCTGCACCAGCTCGCTCATCAACCACCTTGCGGCTAAACATTTCCACCAGCATGAGGAGTTCCAGAGGCTGAAGGCATCTGGTGCTGGCAGTGGCACCACACCCATCGCCCTCCTGCTCCTCCAGCAGCACCAGCAGGAGTGCGGAAACGCACTGCTCCTCCCCCCTCTGCAACTCCTGCCGCCGACACTGAGGCCTGTTCTGGCAGCCAGTCCTCAGTGGCCTCCTCTGCTGTGTCTGCTGATTCCCGTGTCAGCAAAAGGCCACGCCAGAGCCTTTTGAGCGAGTCCTTCCAGGGGGTGGTTAGGGCTCTGCCTCCCAGCAGCCGTCGCGTGCGGCAGCTGAACGGCTTGCTGGCACGGGCCATGTGCTCCCAACTCCTGCCGTACACGCTCGTGCAGGAGGGGAGCGACATTCGTGCGCTGCTTGCTTGCGCAGCCCCAGACTGGCAGCTCCCCAGCAGACACTTCTTTGCCCGCAAGGCCATTCCTGCACTGCACCGCTTTGTGATGGCCAATGTGGAGCGAGGGCTGGAGCACGCGGTTGGTGAAAGGGTCCACGTCACCATGGACTCCTGGAGCAGCCGCTTCGGGACAGGCCGCTACCTGTCCTTCACTGTCCACTGGGTCAGCTTGGTGGAAGGGGGTGAGGATGGGAGAGCAGCAGCGGGCACAGCAGCAGCAGCAACACAGTGGGTGGTGCCACCCCGCAGGCTCAGGGGAACTGCAGCAGGTTCCTCCGATCCTCTGCCATCCTCCGGCACACCTGGCCAAACCCCCCGCCTCAGCAGCAGCGTGAAGGCCCGCCACTGCCAAGCGCTGCTGCACTTGGTCAGCCTTGGGAAGACCAAGCTGACGGCAACCCATGTGTTGGCCAAACTCCAGGAGCAGGAGAGGATTTGGCTGACCCCCAGAGGCCTCAGAGTCGGAGAGGTGGTGGCCGACAATGGGGCCAATCTGGTTGCCGCAATAGACAGGGGAAACCTGACCCACATCCCCTGTCTTGCCCACGTGCTGAACCTGGTGGTGCAGAAGTTCCTGCGCACCTACCAGGGGATGGGCGAACTGCTGGAAACGGCAAGGGATGTTGTGCGTCACTTCCGGCGCTCGGCTGCAGCCTGTGCGAGCCTGGAAGACGTGCAAAAGGAGCTGGATCTGCCACGCCATCGGCTGATCCTTGACGTTCCGACTCGCTGGAACTCCACCCTGGCGATGTTGGAGCGTCTGGTTGAACAGAGGCGCGCTGTCAAACAGTACCTTGCCCTGGCCACTGTTTCCGCAGCTCAGAGAAGGGACAAGACCAGCAACTTCCCGTCCATCGTCCCCGATGATGACTGGAGGCACATGCAGCAGGTGTGCTTAGTGCTGGCTCCCTTCCTGCAGGCCACAAACATGGTGAGCAGGGACCATGCTATGGTCTGCGAGAGGGTGCCCCTGGTTTCTCTGCTGAACAGGGCCCTCGATGCTTTGCTGGAACAGGGAGCGGCAGCCTTGGACCAGCAGGAGCGGCAACCAGCTGCGCAGTCCACCTCTGAGGGGGAGGAGGAGGAGGACTTGGTGGAGGTCCCTGACCTGGCTGCTGATGAGGGGGATCAGCACAGCGCAGCTGAGTTGGTGCGGGGGTGGAGAGAGGATGAGGCGGCAGAGGAGGAGGATGAGGACAGCACTGACGTCGATGTGCCAGCAGACGTGGCCCGCCTCTTCCCAATGGCAGCGCACATGCTGACGTGCCTGCGCAGGGACCCCAGGGTGATCCAGATGAAGCAGAGGGAGGACATCTGGATCAGCATGATGTTGGACCCACGCCTCAAGGGGAAGTTGAGCCAGTTCCTGCCGCCTGCAGGAGGAGACCCAGCGCAACAAATAAGGAGCTTGCAGCAGGCCCTTGTTGAGCGCTTGGAGGAAGCCTTCCCCCAGCCTTCCACCCCCACTGTCCAGCAGCCAGCACAGAGGCAGCAGCAGGTGCCTGCATCCAGCAGCAGCAAGCGCCCCACAGACCTGCTGTCTCTCAGCCACGAGCTCTACAGGACTGTTGTAGAGGCTCCGGCAGCAGTGACTAGAGAGGAGATGCATGCAGCAGCATCCTCCTCCGGTCACAGCCAGCGCCTGACCCGCATGGTGGCTGACTACATGGGGTCGTACAGCGGGCTTGACAGCGATGCCCCTGTTGATCCCATGGAGTATTGGGTCAAGCGCATGGAGATCTGGAGCGAGCTGGCGCAGTACGCCCTGGAAGTGCTGTCCTGCCCCCCTTCCAGCGTGCTGTCCGAGCGCTGCTTCAGTGCAGCTGGTGGCGTGGTCACCGAGAAACGCTCACGTCTGTCTCACAAGTCTGTGGACAGACTGACGTTTCTCAAGATGAACCAGGCGTGGGTGGAAGGCGAGTTCCTGGCCCCTGTTGTCGGCGAGAGGGGGACATGAACTGGCTGCCGGAACCATCGTTAATGTGCCTTACCACCCTTTACCACCTCCTGGCTCCTGCTCACTAAGCCAGCCTGGTTCACTTTGACTATTACGTCGCCTGCAGCCACACATTTTACACCTACAGTGGGCTGCTGTGTACTGCCCTTCTGCTGTCTGTCTGTGTTTCCCACTGCCAGGGTACACAGATGATTTACCTTCTGCTGCCACTCTGCCACCAGCTATTACGTCAAACAATAGCTGCTCGCCTACTCCTCCATTCCTCCTCCTGCTGCTGCTGTCTGTCTGTGTTTCCCACTGCCAGGGTACACAGATGATTTACCTTCTGCTGCCACTCTGCCACCAGCTATTACGTCAAACAATAGCTATATTGGTTGCAAAACCAAAAACCAAAAAACCATTAAAAAAAAAAAAAAAGGTTTAATTTTTCTGAGGTGCCCGGGTTGAAAACTGTGTTGTCCCAGTTGTGTATTGGACACAATGTGGGCTGCACGACCGCTGTCTGGGACCTCCTGTTGTGTTTATTTACAGCCCTGGTTTCACCGCTAGGTACCAGGGCTATTATGTCACGCTGCCTACCTGCTGCCACACTCACACTGCTCCTCCATACCTCCTCCTGCTGCTGCTGCTGCTGCTGTCTGTCTGTGTTTCCCACTGCCAGGGTACACAGATGATTTACCTTCTGCTGCCACTCTGCCACCAGCTATTACGTCAAATAATAGCTGCTCGCCTACTCCTCCATTCCTCCTCCTGCTGCTGCTGTCTGTCTGTGTTTCCCACTGCCAGGGTACACAGATGATTTACCTTCTGCTGCCACTCTGCCACCAGCTATTACGTCAAACAATAGCTATATTGGTTGCAAAACCAAAAACCAAAAAACCATAAAAAAAAAAAAAGGTTTAATTTTTCTGAGGTGCCCGGGTTGAAAACTGTGTTGTCCAGTTGTGTATTGGACACAATGTGGGCTGCACGACCGCTGTCTGGGACCTCCTGTTGTGTTTATTTACAGCCCTGGTATCACCGCTAGGTACCAGGGCTATTATGTCACGGCGAGCTGCCTGCCTCATTGACTGCCTGCTGCCACACACTCATCCTCCTCCTCCTGCTGCTGAATTTACCTCCTGCTGTCTTTGTGTTTCCACTGCCAGGGAGCACATACAATGGCGCTTCCAACATGCGTGCGCCCACCAGCTATTTGTTACGCTCAAAAATAGCTGCATTTCTTTAAAAAAAAATTGAAAAGAGAAATACGTGAAGAAGAATAAGACTATATTGAAAAGGAAGGAGAAGATGAAGAAGAAGAAGAAGAAGAAGAAGAAGAAGAAGAAGAAGAAGAAGAAGAAGAAGACGATATAGAAGAAGACGATATAGAAGAAGACGAACAAGTATATACAGTAACCACTACTGAACAAAATTAAGGACACAACTTCTCTTTCCACATTTTTTTTTAAAGGAACATCCCCACATAATCACTTGCTGTTGTTACTTGGAAAAAAAGAGGTTTCTTGCATCATTCACCCTCAAAACAAGTGTTGGAAGCTATTTAAGGCCAAATTCGAATAGTCAGCTCGAATAGTCAGCTCGAATACCGACTCGAATAGTGAGCTCGAAGTCCGAGGTCGAATCGAATAGTAAAAATTATTCGACTCGAATATTCGAATGACCTCGAATAATTTACTATTCGAATTCGACCAAACTCGAATTTTAAAAAGGGGTATTTGAGCACCACTAGCTTACACAGCATTTTATTGGTAAGGTGTGAAAATTGGAGAAAAAGTAAACTGAGTAAGGCCCCCCATTTCTCTCTCCCTCTCTCCCCCCCTCTCTCTCCCTCCCTCTCTCCCTCTCTCTCTCTCTCTCTCTCTCCTCTCTCTCTCTCTCTCTCTCTCTCTATCTCCCTCTCTCTCATCTCTCTCTCCTCTCTCTCTCCCCTCTCTCTCCTCTCTCTCCTCT